>NW_027526321.1:123669-178964 GCF_048455015.1 Haemaphysalis longicornis
AGTCTCGGGCAGGTTGCCAAGGACGAACGGGCAGCAATTGCTTACCTGTAATGTGTATTTGCAAAGATCCATCGTTTAGCAAGTGAAGGCTGCTTTAACATGGGCAAACAAAAAGAAGTCTTCACGCAGTCGGCAGGATTCGAACCTGCGCGGGGAGACCCCAATGGATTTCTAGTCCATCGCCTTAACCACTCGGCCACGACTGCGAAATGGAAAACGCCGCTCTGTGCGGTTATGTCACCACTGAGCCAAAATTGTTTGCTGCCTTGACGCACGTGACTAGCGTTTATATGTCGGGAGAGGTGCCGCAATCACCCACGCGTGGGTAATGTTATGACTGACATGAAAGAACCGGAAACTGAATGATACAATCACCTACGCGTGAGTAATGTTATCACTGACACGAAAGAACAGTGAAAATGAATGATACAACATACCATATTTTTTTCAGCCGCCATAAAGATCTGCCTGATGCATTAATACGGTGCATAACAGCGCATGCGCCCTACCATTGCGTGCCCGATCCGGCGACCTGCAGGATGTCGACGGCGCGGCAGTATGCGCCAGAAGTGTGCACGTGCCCAATATTGAGCCCCTTTGTAGTCTCGGGCAGGTTGCCAAGGACGAGCGGACAGGAATTGCTTACCTGTAATCTGTAATTGCAAAGCAACCATCGTTTAGCAAGTGGATGCTGCTTTAACATGGGCAAACAAAAAGAAGTCTTCACGCAGTCGGCAGGATTCGAACCTGCGCGGGGAGACCCCAATGGATTTCTAGTCCATCGCCTTAACCACTCGGCCACGACTGCGAAATGGAAAACGCCGCTCTGTGCGGTTATGTCACCACTGAGCCAAAATTGTTTGCTGCCTTGACGCACGTGACTAGCGTTTATATGTCGGGAGAGGTGCCGCAATCACGTATGCGTATATAGTGTTATCACTGACACCAAAGAGCAGGAGAAAGAAATGATACAAGATATCTTATGCTTAGCATTCTTTTCAGCCGTTCGGCTATGAGAGTTGCTTTAAGTTGGGTTCACTATTGCTAGCGCGTCAGGTTTTTTTTTTCCGTTATCGACTTTGTAAGCATCAATCACATCGTATTGCTCTAGTACAACAATGTATTGGTTAGCTTGACAACTTCTGTATTTATTATGCAGGCAACGACATCGTTCGTGTTCTGTGGGGTACTTGCGAACGAATGCTTAAAATCCGATGCATTCGTGTTGAGGTGATTTCGTCATTAGGAATATTAAAAAAAAATAGAATTCTTTTTTCGGCCACGTAACCTCAAACCTTTTGGTGTATCTCTGTCTAATTCTATCGCTCCAATCAGCCATAAATGTTACTGGTGACCCTGTTCCCAAAAGTGTTACTGACCAGCTCGGAATTGCTGAAGGCAATTGGCAGCGGGACCAGAATGTATAGGTGGGTAGCTTATAAGAGAGAGGGGGATTACAGAGTGAGAGGGATCGGGGAGAGTAGGAAGAATACAGGAAAATGTAGCGGGAACGGGCTGGGAGTGTAGGGCTGGGAAGAACATGGCGAAGTGGAGGGGGAGTGCGATTGCATTGCATCCGCCGGAATATCCAGGAAAGGTGGAGAATGGGCAATGGTCATTGCATCACAGGTGGGAGGTTGAGGGAGGAATAGAGGAAGGTAGTTGCCACTTAAATAGAAAGACGAGAAGAAAGAGTGTGGTGCAGAGAGGATGGGACACTTAGGGGGAAAGAATGTCATCGTAAAGAGGGGGAGGAGGAAGAATGGCATAAAGAGGGAAGGGGAGCGTGGAGGGAGATGCAGATTAAAAATTTAGTGATAAAGGGCGGAGTCTGGGGAAGGAAAAAGGAAGAGTTGGGTGTAAAAAATTGCAGCGGGGACTCCAAAGAGACAGAAGCAGGGGTTAGCAATTCGGTTGCATGGGTTGGGGCGGGTATGACATCACGGGAATGGTCAAATGGAGTTGGAAATTGTGCAAAAGTTGAGATGGGAGGGGTAAGTGGAGAGGAAGTGAGATATAGGAAGGACAGAGAACGGGCATAATATTTGGCTCTTGGGGGGGGGGGGGGGGGTGATATAGCGGTAAAAAAGAGGGGAGTGGAGTTGGACCAGGAGAACGCGTAAATAAAAAAAAACCGAAGTGGGTCTGGGAAGACCAGGATATGGCATAGGGGGTGGAGAGCGAAATCGCAGCACGACGAGGAAATGAGGAGAGGGAAAGGGATGTTAGATGGGGAATAGGAAGGACGTGATGAGTACGAAGAGGAGATAGGAAAAATTAAAATTGTGCGGCGAGGTGAAGAGGAGACCACGAGGACACCACCTAGGCCTGTTGGCGTAGTGGAAGGAAGGGTAGGAGGAGAAGGGGAAGTACACGTCTGGGATGAAAGGGATAGAAATATAGGATCGGAGAAAGGGGACTATTGTGGAAGGGGAACGGAAACGGAGAGAGGGTGTTCGCACAGAGGAGACAGGGTGCGAACATGGCCAGTGCGCACCCATGGGCTGGATTTCTGTTTGCACGCTTTAGGTTTCCACCGTGGCCCGTGAACGTTTCCGAGAGAGATGTTTCCGCATTAAAAATGTTGAGACGCGTTCTGGTCATTGCGACCTTTGTCAGGGCGTAGTGCTTTGGTACTACGGGTACCATACCGACTATTTTCCCACTGACCTGCGGCGACGGTTCCCGCCTTGTAGTACAGCAAACCCAATGGAAGCAGCAGGATCAGCGCCGACACGGTGAGGGAGCTTGTAAGCAGGTTGTTCTTGTTGCGGCACGTGCGCTCCAACACTTGGCCCCCGCGGGACTGCCATTGCGGTAGAATGCGCAGTCGGGGTCGATGAGATCGCAACGCTTCGCATAGAGTAGCGGTGTGTCTTCTCATCCTCGTCACGCGTCGCCAACTCGCCGTCTCTACCGGGCCGCTGCTGCGTGGGCTCCTGCTGGGAGCGCGAGGAACGCGGAGGCAGGATGTCGCTGTCGAGTTCCTGGGCGCGCAGTCTCTGCCCCGAGCGGCTGTCTATGGTTGCAGCAGTGGTAGAATGGGTGTAATCGCTGTCGCACAGGCTGGAGAAGGTGACATGGCCCGGCGAGGCTACTGTCGTGGCGGATCTGCTGCGCGACGGGGCCGAGGTGGTAGTGTCCTTGTCGCACGTACACGCGGAAGTGATTGATTGATTGTAGGGTTTAGCGCGGCGACGCAACGTAGGCGATGAGTCCCACCGTAGTGGAGGGCTCCGGATTAATTTTGACCACCTGGGGATCTTTAACATGCGCCGAAATCTCGTACACACTGGCGTTTTTGCTTTTCGCCTGCATCAGAAATGCGGCCGCGGCGGCCGGGAATCAAACCCGCGAACTCGTGCTCAGCAGAGCAACGCCTTAGCCACTGAGCCACCACGGCGGGTAAATGCGGAAGTGGTTTGCAGCGTGTCGCCGCCGGAGGAGCACGCCACGTTGCGCCTCTTGCGCTTGGTGTGTGTGCTCAGCATTTTCGGAGGGACGGTGGGTTCCCCCGAGGACAGCGGGTCGGGTGGGCAGCTCTCGGAGTAGGCAAGTCGCTCTTTTGTTGTTTTCGTTGCTCCTACACTGATGGCACATACCGAGGGATTGGCTTTGTATTGAGCTTCGCGTGCCGGCAAGGCTTGATGAGGATGATCACGCATTATGCGTTTGGAACTTGCCCACACAGGGAGATTGGTCATGTATAAAGTTTGAATTGCACCCCCGCTTTTGATAGTGGCGATTATTTCCTTGAAGCTCTTGGCACGAACCCACACGGGAGACTAGTGTTGACTGTTAAGCTGGAACAACCGACGTCTTCTTCCCTGAAATGGTACCCTTATCGGGGATTGTTCACACACAATAATTTTTTTGGCGTACATTTCAGTGTTAGGCTCTTTTTCAAGTAGTGCGAACGCCAAACGTCACGACGGGCGTATCCATAAAGATGTAATTCTACTCAATAAACTCTTTCCGTTAGAACGGATGGTGCGGCAGGATACCGCACCTCTCCTGCAGTGGTCTAATGACACGTCATGCTAGTCAACCGTCTAGTCCTCTAAGAGAGGGAGGACTGCGCTTACATCATTCGGCCCTTTCCGCCTTAGCGGGAAGTTGGGTGAACCGCTCAATGCCTCTTACGATCCCGTTTACCATTCCCCACTCACGCTATATGGTGCGGAGCGAGCTTTGCGATTTTACGAGAGAGAGAGAAAGAAAGAGCAAACTTTATTGTGAACAGATGGGTTAAGGAGACGGGGCGGCCACCACACTGGTGGCGACTAATGTGCATGTGCCGTCTTATTACAGTCATCATCCTTTTTTTCTTTTGCAACGTTTTATTCCCCTTTCGGACACTAGGCCTCAGATGCTTGGGAATCTCTCTTGTCAGCCCTATGTGTACGCTATTAGTGGGAACGCGCGCTGCAACTCACCAAATTTCTACTTGTGTAATGACCATGCTCATCTTTCCCTGGACGCGCACGTGTCTCTAACGCATGTTTCTAAGTGGTAAACCGACACCCGTACTCTACGTTTTCCGTTAGTCAGCGGGGATCATCGAGCGCTTCGGGCTTCCAAGCTCTTCATGCATTCCGGAAGACCCTGGGTCGAATCCCATCCTGCGCAAAATTTACCGAATTTTCTTTTCAACTAAATTAATCCCTTTGCTTATAGCTGCTTCAGTGATAAATGATCAATGTGGCGCCATTTCGATCATGCACTGACTGTTTTTCTATCCTGCGGGCCGTATTTTGTGTGCCACGAACTCCGGGTTCTCGACCGACATAGTTCACGCGCGCTAAACAGGAAAATTGATAAATGCTCACGCATTTAAGAAACACAAAAAGGCGCTGGTGTTCCTACAATGCCACTAAGGAAACGTAAGGTTGGGGAAACTGAGGAGGGACACAAGATTGCTTACGCACTAGTAGTGCTGCTTGTTTTTTCAGTGCCTTCTGGTATCCATAGTTTGGGGGCATTGTACTGCAGGCTGTATTTATCCTTGACAGACATGCACGTGTGTTTTCCTGCCGTCTGTCAATCGTGCACAAACCTCGGCCGCCATCCGAGCGAGTTCGAACATTTCAGTCGAATTAATTAAACTGTTTTCGGCATGGCTCATATGAGCGAAAGTGGCTGAGGGACACGTGGCCGGTTCAATCAAAACGAGAGTCTGTAATAACAATGTGGCTGCCTCAATAATGAATGCGTTATACCCTGGTTAAATGTTTTCGCAATTTCCGCGATCAACTGCCCGTACACACAACGTTTGCGTAGTTTCAACTGATCGAACCGTGCTCTTAATAAAGACGTAATTCAGAGGCTAAGTTTGATTGCCATTGCTGGGTAGTTAGATTGTCTTTGGACGTCCTTTGAGGTTTCCTAAATATGCTTTTCGGTTGTTTGAATTCCTAGGTCTTCGGCTTCGGCGACAAAAACGTGCGAAAGGTTGCGCCTATCGCAATGGTGTCGCCATGCATCTAGAGCAAGTGAAATACTAAAATGCCAACGAAATGTTCCGATAGAGTTGTACAGGGGCGATGGCATAGGTTCAAAAGCGGGGTCAGAACTCAAGCGTTTGCCCTGAGAAGGTTTCCGTTCACAACTTCCTTTCAACCCACCAGGGTCGCCCCGTACTTAGACCAGCCTTACCGGACATGGGCTCAAGGCACCGACCACTCTATCCGCGAACAGTGGGCCGGATATTTCTATAGTACGTTTATTTATTTATTTAAAATTCCTTACAAGCCCTTTTACAGGGCATTGAGTAAGGGGGTAATTGGTGAAGATTATAGAAAATTAATTCACGCTTTACAAAGCATAGCAGCACAATGAATTGCGACGAGGTTTGCAATATAAGTTGAAGTTAGCAGACGATAACAAGAAAAAAAAAAGGCGATTGCATAGTGCGCACACGACAAAGTGAATCGAATACAATCATAGTATATGAAGGCGACATCAACCAAAGATAGCTGGCTTTACCGACCCGACGCGCACCAATGAGGGTTTATAATTTGCAGAAAACACAATAGAAAAAAGCACCAGAAAAAACGCAGAACCTATGCCCATACGAAGAATACATTTCCAGTATGCAACATTTATAATCGGGCACAAAATACGACACTGAAAAAAAGAAAAGAAAAAGATAAGAAAGCGCGTGCTGTGCAACAGACACGACTGGTTCTGTGGTCTTCAATACATTTTTTGGAGGTACACAGGGATGATACAGGGCATAGCAGAAAAAAAATGTGCAGAACAGTGGTAAGACCTTATTGCGAAAAGAGAGCAACTGCGCCCGATGACAATGTTCAAATGGAGGTTGCAAGAGAACGACGAGTGTGGAGTCACACTTTGCGGTCCTGAACAAGTTTTGCTTCTACATGTGGGGCCCGTTTAAACGGAGCACCTAACATGTGCAAGAGTAAGTGTAGTGGCAGACGCCGGGCCGGAGATAAGAGTATAACATGTCGTGGAGAAGATTTACGCCGAGTGCAGCACGTGGCATGGCCTCAGCGATGACTAAAGCAGTACTGTGGCGTAGTTACAGCGCCTGTGATCTCGTTATAAAAGCTGCAATCATTCGATAGTCCTCATTAGCGCTCAGGGCGACAAACAGTATTTCGTTTGTATTACCTCTTACAGCAGAAGCGCGGTATACTTTCCGTATCAGCCATGAAGCCTGGAACTCTGGCAACCTTTGCCCTGTTTGGCTTCTTCGCATACCTGGCCATTAATCTCGCCTCCGACATTGGTGAGAAAAACGTCTTTTTTCTGTCTATGTGTGGGCAAGCTTTTAGAAGAGATCTTTGTCATTTGACTGTCTGAGATACGGGCTTGTAAAAAAAAGTTCCACCCATGCGGCACATATATATCCCCTGTGGTAAAAGATGGATTGTACAAGTCCTCCAATGCATGAGTGCCTTGCGCTCACATCTGACGTTATTAGGCATTAACTCACATACGATGTTTCGAGGACGCCATAAAACTTTTTCAAAGGATAATCACTAAATGTCGGAACGCCCCACACTTCACGCAGTCTTGTACATGCTGATGTACCCGACCGCAACGTTCATATTGCTAACGTGGCGGCAACGCAAAGATGAGACGAACATTGGACTATGGTACATTGACGTATTTACAAGGATGATCTATGTACAAGCAACCGTGAAAGAGCTCGGGCCAGCCACCTCCTCTTCGTCGTCTTCGGTGACGGGTTATGGCGCTATGGGGAATTGTCCACATAGATGTTCCGTGACAATATTTTATGTGTCTAACTTGCGTGTATGCATGTGTATATAAGTGTGCGTGTGCGTGTGTGTGTGCGTGTGTGTGTGTGTGTGTGTGTGTGTGTGTGTGTGTATGTGTGTGTGCGTGTGTGTGCGCGTGCGTGCGCGTGCGCGTGCACATATGTGTGGTGCTAGACTGTAATTTTTGTTTCATTGTACTGCGCAACTGGTACCCATATTTTATTGTTTATTTTGTCTGTCTTTTTGCACTTTTATAGTGCGCCGGTGCACCACTCTTGCACAAAGTACAAGGGCGGCCACCCTACAAGGCCTTGTGCTGTTGGTGGGCATGTCCAAATAAATAAATAAATAAATAAATAAATAAATAAATAAATAAATAAATAAATAAATAAATAAATAAATAAATAAATAAATAAATGGTGAAGTATTGCCCTAAATGTCGCGATGCTTCGAGGGTGTCCTAAAGATAGCAAAAAATGAGATGTCCAGATGATACTGTGCGGTACTTCCGCTGCTCACAAACGCATTTTCTGACCCCATCCAATAGCAACGGACGTACAGACTTGTCAAACGTGGGAACACAAGCACCGTTTTTTTTTTCAAGCTTTATGTATACCCAGGGCAAATACCCGCAGCATGCCGCTTTCGATCTGCTCAAAATGTAAACATTCGTGCCCACACCAGAAAAGCTTTCCATTGTTTAGCCACATGCGCGCCTTGAAAGCCTTTCCGTAGACTGTCTGTAACGAATAACCCCACAACGTAGTAACAAACAATGAGAAGCACCATTTAAGTTGCTTTGTCGTTTCTACCACCCTTACAGCATAGCAAAACACAATAAAACACCCCTTTAAAAGGTGCTGTAACGTTAATGACACCCTTCAAGGGGTATTTTCTTATTTTATTTGATAGGGTGCAAAGGTGTTATAGTAAAAAGGCTGTGAATCACTTGGCAGTGCATTGCGAGCTCTAGGTAACGAAGCCTAGGTAATCTTATTTTCTGTTTAATTTATTTTATCAGGGAGCGTACAGAAGTATTTTTAATGATAGGCCTATCCAACGCTTCAATTACACTACGGCAGTTGCAGTCGTTTTATTGACAAGCGTTAATATACGTTTTTATCTGACTCACGCATTTTTTCCCCTGCAGCCACAGCGGAAACAATCGTGGAGACGACTTGCGTCGTTCTAAGAGACAACGAAAATTGCGCCAAGTACCAGGACGACGGGAAGTCTTGCAACACCCTCGTGTGCGGTGACGGAGAAATCTGCTGCATGCGTGATTGCAACAAGACGCACTTCTGCATGAAGGAATACTGAGAGGGCTGCGGCTCACAGAGCGCAGTCGACACACCGGTTTCCGGCCTAATAAAAAGATTGCAGAAACTGCCAAGTGGGAATTGTCGGATAACTACGTAAGCCACTCTTCTGTGCACCAAGTCCCTTTAGATTCGACTTCACTTCTATACACGAATGTATTAATGGGAAGGCAATTTCCATAGGTGACGTTAGAGGTCTGACATCAAACTGGGAAGGCCCTAGATATACCGTCGTCAGACCTCACATTTTGTGAATGTTATACAGCGGGCCCCTTGAAAGGCGGCTTTACTAATAAACGCAAATCCATCGCCGCGAGGAAATTTATTTTGCGATGGAGGGGTGCAGTATAAGAGGTTTCATAGGGAATAGAAAGGCTCTTGGGCCTTTTATTATTACAGCCCAACCTCGTCGTAACGAAGTGGTATCGTGGCAGTAAATAAGTTTTTTATACCCGATATTCGTTGTAACAGTATGGTTAGAAATCGCCTCTAACAAAATCAGCAATATGGCTGCACCCAAAAATCCATGGATACAAAAACGAGTTGTACTAGGCTTCGAACCCACTATATACGAGGTAATTCTTACCTCTCTACTTGTGACATTTCAAACTAAATGTACCGGAACATGAGAACGTGAAATTACAATGCCGGACAAGAGAGATTGCCGTAACTTTTAAATGCAGAGCATTTCAGTAACTCACGATGTCACCCGCGTTGGCGTCCGTAGTCCGCGTCCGCATCGCTCCCCCTACACTATATAAAAAAATAATACTTGCCGGCGCCAGGTTTCGATCCTACGACTCTGCGGGCGGAACGCAAGGTGCACGGTACTCTACCAACTGAGCCACAAAGCCGACTTTTTTTTTCTTCTTTATTGCCGTTTGGGCACAACAAAACAAGTACTACACAATCAGCCCTCAGGGCTGAGAAAAGAAAGGAACATACAAAGAAACCGCCGAACTTTTAGCTGGCGGTTACGTTTTTGTGAACTTTTAATACAGCTAGTTCGTTCATAACAGTGATCACATCATCATCATACTCCAGCCTAACAAAAACTTCCCGCAGTTTACACACGTGCTCTACAAAGTGATTGCCCACCGATTTTGCATTGACATCTGCATTTCTCACATCCATTCTGCTTCTCCAAATGCTATGTAAACCCAGAAGGAAAAACAAATCGTATGGTAAAACATCAGGTTTCACATCAAGGAAGCGGATTCCTCGAGCCGTTATCGGAAGGTCTTTTTTGAGGGTACGCTGTAAGACATCCCAAAAGAATACGGCGTCCCAACAGTCGATGAATACGTGATCAACATTTTCTGGTTTTTTACACAATGAACATTCGGCACCCCACGACAAAAATAAACCCTTCTCTAACATCCATGTTTTAACTGGGAGTGTATTACTATGCAGTTTAAAAAAGAACGTATTCACAGCACCAGACACTGGCATTTTCTTTACTCTCCGTAGTACATCTTGTCCGGAGCCGTCTTTATACAACGATCTATACATCGGCTCTGGGAACAGACAATCGATAATGTCACAGGAGTGTTTTTTGCGGTTTACTGCTGCCAAAAATTGAGCAGAAAAACGAGTCATTAAAAAACGACAACTGAAAACAACTTCTCTCACAAAGAGGCTAACCGAGTAACGGGTCACATTCGCTGACGACACTACGAAGTTGGGCAAAGCGCTTGCGACCGTATGCTGCAAGAAAGTACGGATAAACGGGTCCTCCAGATCCCTTAGGAACAAGAAACGGGAAACAAGTTGTCTCACAAATAGATGTGGGAGTGACAGCCCTCCCTGCTGAACTTTTCTAAACAAGTTGCTCCTACTCGTCCTCTCAAAAGCTGATTGCCAGACAAAGACCGCAAAAATGCGGTGAAACTTTTGAACATTTAATCGAGCACAAGCGAGGGCCTGCATGATATACCAAAGTTTTGATACCAGAAACACGTTACAAACTGTTGCGCGCGCAAAGATAGAAAGGCTGCGGCCTTCCCACTTTGCCGTTTGCGCGCGCATTGTCTGAGCTCGTTCAGCCCAGTACTCGTTACTAGCTCGATAATTCCTTAAGGGTACTCCGAGATAAGATGCCGGTTCTGTTGACCATGAGATGCTGTTAAAGACACGCGTGGTTTCGATCCACTCACCGTGCCATAGCCCAACACACTTTTTACGGTTGACTGCGCTACACGTCATATCGCAATATTCTTGCGTAATGATCATTGCATTAATAACACTCTCTTGGTTATTACAAAAAAAGACGAGATCATCGGCGTAAGCCATTACTTTAACTTCACAGGATTCAAGGCAAAAACCTTGAACTAGAGGACTTTGGTTGATTTTTACATACAAAGGTTCAAGATAAAGCGCAAACAGGAGTGACGACAGGGCACAGCCCTGACGCACTGACGCATGCACATCGACAGGAGAGGTCAGGTTCCCGTTAATAATGAATTTAGTTGTGCACTGCCGGTAGGCCATTTTTACCCCGTCTAGAATTGTTTTGCCCATTCCTACATGTTCGAGTATTTTTTTTTTAAAACTGAGCCACAAAGCCGACACAGAACGGAAGGTTACGAACGTGCCTTATATCCTTGACTCATTCAACCGTCGGCCAGAGGTGCGCCCTCTCCCCCGCGTCCTCCTCGCCTTCTCTCCGCTCGCAACGCCCTCTCTCGCCGCGTTCGGTTCGGGCGCACAACAGGTAGGGACGTGCGCAACACCCTCTCTCGCCGCGTTAGGTTCGCGCGCAAGAACAGGTGGGGCGCTCGCATCGCGCTCTCTCGCCGCGGTCGGTTTGCGCTTAAACCACATATGTCGTTCGTGCGCGCTGCGGTCGCTAACATCTGTGGCGTGATCGTGACGTCAGCATCACGCGTTCGCGTGGTGGCGATTTCGGCGCTATAACACTCTCTCGCGAGGGGCATTGGATTGGATTCGATTGGATTGGCTTGGATTGGATTGGATTAAAGTGGATTGTGTTGGATTGTGTTGCGTCATAGCCGCGCCACGTTGCGTCATAGCCGCGGCAGGGGGTTCACGGCACGTTTTACCATCGACTTCATCGACAATGTCTACGCTGGAAGACAACAATTACAACAACAACAACCAATACGTAATCCATACGACTTGCAGGCGCCCCCCCCCCCCCCCCCCCCCGCAGAAATGCTCTGCATTTGATCGTGCCCCTCGCGAGGGGGATGTTTTTTGAGGCTACGCCGGATACTACGTCCGAACGCGTGAATGAACTTTTTTCAAACCTTTTCCGCCAGCATTTCTTCGACGAATTCGGTGGCGCGAAAATATCCGCTTCCGAAATGCACTACGCCTTGCACGTTGTTTCGGCATTTCGTAAACGCGCTGTTTGCAGACTAATTACGTCTGTCGCGCGTGGAGATTTTCGTGCTCCATAAAAAATCAGCAGAAAATCAGAGAATTCTTCATTACTGCGTACCATTGTTATGCCGCTGGCCTGGAGTGGGAGTTCTTGACAGGCAAATACGGCTAGCATTAGCAAAACATGTCGTATTATTTGATTAGTTCTAAGTTTTGTTTGTTTCTTTTCGCCAATAATGCAAATTTATACCATTATGGCAATTAAGTTCCTTTACTTCGCTAATTATGTTTTTTTTTCAGAAGATACAAAGCGTACTGAGGAGTAGGTCCGTTTACGCTATTTTTTTATTCGCATTCGCAGCGTCCCTCCATGGAATATTTTCGTTTATTTTTCGGTTTTGGGGGGAGATGTATACGATGCATTTTTTTTTTATTTTGTGGGATTATTTTATGTTAAACTTTCTCTTCTTCTATTTTTCTCCTTTCTTGGTTTTAAGATATTCTGTCCGACCAGTTATCTCCGTTCGTGCTATTATAATAATTAAAGGTGGAACTTCCACCACATCTGTATTTCTAGGGAAATGCAGGGCGTTACACGGTTCGCTATTTCGCCATTATTTATTTCACATTTTGAGCGTTTTTTTGCGGACTTTTTTGAGTGGATGCTTCAGTTTTTGCGGGAAAATACATGACAGATACTTTTTATTTTGTGAGATCGTTTTTATTAAAGTTTTGTTTTATATATTTCTTATTTTTTGGTTTTTGAAAATTCTGTCCGACCAATTATCTCCATCTATGCTATTATAATGATTAAAAGGTGGAACTTTGGTCAAATCTGCATTTCTTTGGAAATGCTGGGCGTTACACGGTTGTTGCCTTTTCGCGATATTTTATTTCGTATTTTGAACTTCCTTTTGCAGAGTGTTCTTGTTTATTCTTCAGTTTTGAGGACGATGTATAATGAGATGCATATTTCCCAATTCGCCAGGTAATTCTTGTGAAAATTTTGTTTTCTATTTGTCTTATTTCTTGGTCCTGTCCAACCAATCATCTTCATTTACGCTATTGTAACGATTAAAGGTGGAACTTCTGCCAAATCCGTATTTTTGTGGAAATTCAGGGCGTTAGACGGTCCCGGCTTTGCGGGTACTCCACAATGAATGGTCCAGCGTAAAATAAACATGTTAACATTTGGACAAGTTCTTCAGCCTGAACGTCTCGATGAAACCGTGAAGCTCACCTAGCTGTTCCGCCGGCACGGCCGGTCTACAAGGTTTGCGCCGTCGTACCATGCATTTGGCACTTTGCCGCGGCTACGACAATCGATCGCTCTGCCGCATGAGCGGCGGCGTTGCATCGAATACGCAGGTAAATTCGTACCGGCTTTAGTGTGTAAAACACGTGACTGTAAGCTTTGGAAGATGGTCATACGCCACTAACACCAGCGCCGTCTTTCGGCTTTGTTTGAAAAAGGGCTATGTAAAAAAATAAACAGCAATTGAAGGACGTACCGTTTGGATAAATCAGATCAGAATATCGGCGGAACTTTTACTTACGCGAAACACAATAAAAACAGCTGTTAGGTTGACTTACCTTGTTCCGACAGTTCCTTCTCCAGTTCCTTCTCCATTCCGGATTATGCGGACTACTGTGCTCCGGGATAAAAACACACGGCTATGTGAACATGTTATGCCTCTATTACACGTCTGATAAAAATAAATTGTACACACCTGCCGGTGACTGAGTTCCTGGCACATGAAATCATCTGCTGAAATAAAAACTAAATCACGGCTGTACATTTCGTCGGGATGAGCATTGAACATGCAGACTCACGGAAGAGATTCACGACAAGGTGGACTTCCTCGTTTCTTTGTTTCATCAAAAGAAGGCGACCTTCCTGTAGCTACGACGCGGGTGGAAGAAGTGGTCGTTGCTTGCCAAGTTGAAATGAATATTTACTCCACGCATGTTTCTAAAGAACAGATAGCAACAACTGTAAGGATCCGTGCTGGTGTATTGTCCTTAACCTAGCTCCGCTGCGTAAAACAACGTTTTTGGCTTTTCACCCGGCCTTTGACCTGACCAGCTCTTTGAAATGTTAAGGAAGAACAGCGGCAGACATTAACGCACACGCATAATGGCTGCTATGGAAACGACTTCAGTGCGATGTCCCGTCATGGGACTCCGCTGAAGTCTTTTTTGTGCTTCTTTTTCTAGACTTGCGAATTGCAACTTTTCCCGCGCGATGAATTGAATCGCACCGGAACAACTAAAGGCCGGGGTTAGATTGATTGCGCAATGCCTCAATTCCAACTTGAGGGCTGAATGCATAATGCATCCTTTATGTGGCACACGGCTTTGACTTGCACGCTTCATATCTTCATCAGCGGCTTCATAACCAGCGAGTCGAAACAACCAAATGGTGCTGGCTTTTATCCTGTTCTTGCAATCACTGTCACTGTGACATCTGCACTGAGAAAGTTCCAATTAACGCTCTCAAAATTCGACCAGTTTACGGTGATTTCTTTTCTTCGGTTTGGAGTACGACGTAGGCAGTTAGTTAGTCAGGGTATTTTGTAAGTATGGTAGTGCTACGAAGCCGGCAACACGTGACCGCCACGTCGCAAGTAACAAAAGCCTCGGTGGTGTCAGCGATGGTTCATATTCGCTTTTTTCATTCGCCCTACTGTCTTCATTTCCGACCAACAGTTTCAACCAAACAGGTGTGGATGAATATCTTAAAGGTTTCCTGACCGAAGCTATGTAATACCCGTTACTAATAAGCGTAGCTGTGGGCGTCGGTAATAGGCAGACAGCAGCAGCATTCTATGTTCAATTAAAAACAAGAATTAGCAGAAGTACACATGCTCTTAGAAAGAATAGAATGAAATGATGATCTCACTAGTGAAGGTAATCTAGATATCTCGGCCACATAAACTCTACACTGTCCCATATGGTGACATTATTCGCTGAATGTGGGAATGATCAGTCCGTTCCAACGACGCACACTCCTCGCTTTGGCAGTTCGTGCACGCAGGATCAACATAAATAAGCAATGCGGAAAAAAAATGCACGCACAAGCACTCGCAGCGTATCTTTGATGGGCGTGTGGAGTGCGAGGCGACGTTCAGTATCGGGCGGGGAGCACCCTTCACACTTCACTGGAGGGGCATCCGTTCTCAGTGTCCAACGTGAGGCCCTCGTTGAGTTTACAGAGCTGCTCCTCCATCGCGCCGTTGGCATTCGCATAGGCGGCACCACCACATAGTAGCCGGACACGCCGTCAGCCGGCGCAACCGCAACTTCGGTGGGCGATGGCCCGTACGAGACTCGGAGCGGCCTCGCTTGACTGCTCGGCATCGAAAAGCGGTGCACGTGGCTCGAGCAAGGGGGCGGATGTATGGGCCTCGGCATTAGCGGCGGTTTGGCAGGCTTGGGGTGCGTCGGAGGCGGTGTCACCGGCGACGTTTCCGGCGCTTGCGCCGTCGGCAGGTCTCCGTTGCTGGCGAGCACGGGGGGAGATTGACGGGGGCCACCACTGCACGTCCCGTTGGTCGTGACGGGAGGCGACGGCGAATGGTTCGGACTGGCCTCTGCCTTCTCCTTCTCATCGTCCTGGAAGTCTTTCTTCTTGAAGGCCGCTGTCAGGTCCCCGTGGCTCTTGCAGTTCCTCGCTATCGTGGGTGAAGTCGTCTGGTCCGACGGGCGGCAACGGACTTCCAGTTCCCGTCCTCCGTCTGTTCGATCCGCAGTGGCGGGAGGATGCTGCTGAAGCAGCAGCGCTGCCGGGCTGGTTCTCTCCTCTGGCTTCTTCCACTTCCGCACTACCACTCGTATTACCTGAATTCCATAGCTGGGCCACTTTCGCTAATTTACGGGTTGAGTCTCTGCCCATCGACACACTGCTCGTCGTGCACTGCGCCTTCAGGCTCTCCCAAAAGATTTCATTTCCTACTTTCTCACGGTTCCGTCGTTTACTTTACTGACGCCAGCAACATCCCCACATACTCAACATGCACGGCTTCATTTCTCCAACTCCCCTCATCAGACACTGCCTCGGTTTCTTTTCTTTCCCCATCTAAATCGACCTCCCTCGAAGAACACGCCATTGGTATTTCAATAGCGTACGCTACTCTCACAGTCCCTACCACAACGCCAGTATACAATTTCGCCGACTGCCAAACCGCCCTTTGTAATTTCGCTAACCATGAAACCCACATATATACCACTGACTTCATTACTTGAATACTTGTTTCAAATTCTCGGTCACGTTCCACACTGGTTTGG
The DNA here is from genome assembly GCF_048455015.1 of Haemaphysalis longicornis. NCBI lineage: Eukaryota > Metazoa > Arthropoda > Arachnida > Ixodida > Ixodidae > Haemaphysalis > Haemaphysalis longicornis. The sequence goes on from NW_027526321.1 coordinate 139,871, forward strand.
GTTCCTGACCACGCTGGCATGGACGGCAACGCCCTAGCAAACGCGCTAACCCGCGCTAACCCGAGTAACCTTCCCTGGTCCGGCCATGTCCTGGCAAATTCTGTGCCACCCGCCGACTGTTCGCATTCAGCACCGCTCTTCACGCCGTTATCACTTACACCCCAGCGCCTATCACGCACCCTGTACCCACCCGCCAGTTCCCGTCTAACTCGTGAGGCTGCGTGCCTCATTCGGTAGGCTCAAGCTTCTTCACTCCCCTCCCATGACATCCTTCACCGCATCTATCGGCGTCCTGGCCATCCTTCCTGTCCCACCTGTTCTTCCTACTCATCCAACCCTCATTCCTTTTGGGAATGTACCCCACCATCTCTTGCCCCTGTCCCTCACCTCCATCAGTTCCTGGGAGCTCTGACTGCCTCCACCGCCGACAGTGAACATCTAAGCTGCCCAGGAAGCTCTCTATGAATATTGAATTGAAGACTGTATAATCCGACCCTAGAACTATGTTCTGGTCTCTCTCTCTCTCTCTCTCTCTCTCTCTCTCTCTCTCTCTCTCTCTCTCTCTCTCTCTCTCTCTCTCTCTCTCTCTACAGCGGATACTTCGGCTTCGCGCCGAGTTTCTCAAAGTATTGCCGACTGCTGCCTTCTACGCAATTTGCCAGATGTGCAAACTTCGTTCCCTATATGTCCCGACTGTGATGGTATTCGAGGCACGCGCACGTTCCCTGGCCGCTCGTCACCACCGCCAGCTCCTGTTCTTCGTCCATCCCGTTTAGGTCATGCAGGAATTCCTCGGCCTTGGCCCTGGCGACGCCGTTGTACCGGCCGTTTGGCTTAAACCTGCGGGGAAGGTGGGAGTAGTTGGGAAGTTCGGTAAATCCGCTCCTGGTGTCCGCGCTCTGGCCCAGCGGGCTCCGGCGGAGACCGGCCTGAGCGACTCACTCCTGCATGTAGTCCTGGAGCTCGGACCTTAGCGCTGTCCGCTGGTCCTCCTGGCGGCATTCGCGGTCAAGCCTCTCGCGGAGGGCGGCCTGTTTGATTCGTCCTGGCACTCGGTCTTCTCTGCGGCCAGATTCTCGCCCACGGTCTGGTTGAGGTTGAAGAGCTGGTTTCGCGTCTGAGCTTCAGGTGCGCGATCTTGGCGTTGAGGTCTTCGTGCGCGTGGTCGATGTGGTCGACGAGTTCCTGCTTGTCGGCCTCGAGCTTCTTCTACAGGTTGTGGAAGAAGAAAGCACAGTAGTACGTGAAGCCCTTGCCCACTGGACCCTGCACAGATTGGGTGCCCAGTTGAGATAGATTATGCAGATGTCGAGGAGGGGCTTGGGTTCAACATATCTCTGGTTATCGGAATAGAGCACCAGGATAACTGTTCATGGCACGAAAAACACAAAAAGATTAATGATGAGGGACTGATCGTTTGAAAACACGTGTATTCTACTTTGCTGCGCATGAGGGAAGAAACAAACAACCACGGAAGTTGAATAGCTGTCATGATGTTTTCTTAATAACTAAGGTTGAATTAAAGAGATTCGGTTATAGCGTTATTGAAATCACCATTGGGGTGATTTGTTGCGGAATCAGGATACCAGATAAAATTTCGATAGTGCAAAGCTTAGCGAACTCAGATGCAACAAAAGAAGATAATTCTCTGTTTATGCCCAATACGATATGCTCTGCCAAATATTTATCAGCGCCTAAAAAACTTACTTCTAACTTAAGATCCAATACAGGAGATATAAAGTGTGCTAAATACGTAGCCATACTTTTGCGTATATTAGCGAGACCTGTTATATTAGCGAGACGTCACAGTTTCTGTGGATCACGTGACTGATGACGAATGCTCTTGAACAATCCCGCTCAAAGGGTGGAAAAACGTCGGTGGCGTGGTGGCTGTGGTGGAGGGCTTACCTTTCGGATGTTTCCGGCCAGGTCGAGGAAGTACTGCTCCCCCTTGCTCAAAGGCTCAGGAGGTAGCGTTTCGAGCTTGGGCGACGGGAATGCGCTGAGGTTGGGTGTCTGGTGGCAGCCGTACGGGCTCAGCTTGCCCTTGTTCTTCTTGTCCCTCTTCTCGTCGTCGAAGTGGACCTTGTGGCCACGCTTGCTCTGCACAACGCGCGGGAGATTCGAGCCGTGAACGGTGTTTTTTCTGGAAAGTTTCTGGCTGTGAACCCACATCCGGTTAGCAAATCAATAAAGTCTAACAAAGAGAACATGCCTGCGGCGACACTTGGTACCGTCTGTGAAGCCAACCCGTTCTCAATAAGTGCAGCCGTTGAAAGGAGCTTGTTTGTTGCTTACGGGAGAAAATTGCTCAACCCAGTATCTAGGCCACTCTGCCGGCACACGTAGGCCTCTCCCGGCGACGTGAAGCTTGAACCACCACGCGAACGGCTTATACTGATGGCCTTGTCCTTTGCAAAGTGTTCACCCTCCTAGTATCGCCCTCTCCCGTGCTGAGAGGACACTGATAAGGGACGAAGCTACGGTGGCGATGGTACAACGTGCTGTAGTGATTATCTCACTGGAGTAATTAATTAAACTGCGCCTGATCGTTTCCTTCGACGATACATCCTACAATATATTATATATACTCGAGACCAAAATAAACCAGAACAGAGGAAAATAATGCTTGATTTCCACACTGTTTTACCATAGCTTCACGCTTGACTCCAAGCAGAAGTTCGTCCGCACACCACAACAGATATCATGACCCGCCGCACAATGACGGCCGATGACCCCTCCTGGTAATGAGGGACTGTGATGTGTCCTAAATACACCCTAACTTGTGATTCCTCCGAAAAATAGAAATTTGACCTTATCCTCCATGAATTGCCAGCCCGTGCAACTTTTTCATCCCCTCTATCTACCGCGGTAAGGATAGTAGACTGACCTTCTTGTGCTTGTCCTTGCGGCCGCCCTTGTTGTGCGAGCTGTCCTTGCTGCCCTGCAAGGTGCCGCTCTTCTTCTCGCGCTTCTTGCCTCCGTCGCCGGCTCTCCTCGGCTGGTCGAGCGGCGACGAGGACGAGTCCAGCTGGATCACTTGCGGAGGAGGGTGCTCGGTCAGGTCGGCCAGCTCGTTGAACTCCTTGCGCAGGGCGATGTCCAGCGCCGTCTCGCCTTGCTGCGAGAGCGTGCAGTTTCGTCTGAGGATCGGTATCACGGCTGTATGTTTACACTCGCAGTGACAAATCTGGTACGCCCCGAGTGTTTAGAAACTTCATATAGAGACACATATACTCATGCTTACAGCAGTGCTTTCTTTATATATTCGTTGCCAACGCGTAGCTAGATTTCGATAGCTAGAGGGAAAGCCGCGTATTTATACAAAAAAGTGCGATTGATTCTGTACACGTGTGAGCATAGAAGATTAAAATAACTATAAAGAGAGGAATGTACTGGCTCGCGGAAAATGCAACTGCGCAACTGCCGGCACACAATTTTACTCAATAGCGTTGATATTCTGGAAGCTTTTTTTTTTTTCCCTTTTTGATGGGGGAAGAGACGGGATTGAAAAAATGATTCTAATGAGATCCACTGTGATGCTAAAACATAATTTAGGTGGGGGCCTGCATATCTGCAATGCTACCAGTTAATAACAATAACAACAATAACAAGGCTTAATTGCATCTTAGATACATAACACATTCGCTGACACACATAGTTACGCAATGCTTGTGAGTGGGGAGTACGACCCCTGCACCACTCCCGGAAGCAATATACTACGTGTGATTCATTCAAGCCCAATAAGACCTAGACCAAGTTTGCTCACCTTGTTCGCGATGCTGGGGTCGCCGCCGAATTCTAGGAGTATTGTCGTCCGCTTCTGGCGTCCCATGGCCGCTGTGATGTGCAGGCCGCTGTCCCCATTCTAGAGAGGAAAGAGTGAGGAAGAGTAAGGAAGCCGAAGGAGACAACTCTTAATTGAATATAATCCCCTTATTTTTTACCTGCTATCTAAGCAGACAATCACCCACAAAGCAGCGTTTCTGAGGCGTCTTCAGTGTCGTATGTCTAGAGGACAAAGTAAACCATGTGGTTAATCTTCGAGTAGGAGTATCGGACTTACCGCGGATAGACCACGGGTAGTCCGAGAAATCTCCTCGCCTTAGAAGTGTACAGAAAAACGAATACTGGATTGCATCTACGACTGTCCACGGTGACTTCTGGAATGGTTCTAGAAGATCCCCAGAGTTTTCTTTTAACGAATGATCTTAAGCTAAGCCTCATAAAAAGGTTTAACATGTATAAAAATTCCGCTCTATATTCACCAGAGGGCAAAACCCGATCAGTGCACTCAATATCCTGGGCTGTATAAAGACAGCGTCGCATGCGTTGCTCAACCGCTGCGGCATAGAAAAGTGTCAACCGTGTCGCAAACATCCTGAATAAAGCACACGGTACACAGAGCACAGACTTATCAATGATGTACTAGCTGAGAGTCTTTAATAAACATAGTCACCAGTTAAACGGCGACGGTGGCTTTTGTTTTCGTTTCACTACAAACTACCGATTTTTTTTTTTTTTTTTGTGAATGAGTCGGCGGCTTCGCAGGTGATTTGAACTCTAATAAAAAATAAAGTACTCGCACTGTGGCGCTCACGCCACGTCGCTGCCCTCACCTTTAAGAAGCACTGATAAAATTGCGTCACTGAAGGGATGATATCGCGCTAACGGGCCAACGAGCAAGCTGTAATTTGCGCTTTTCCGTCGCCGGGTACGAGGGTGTGACATGCAGAACGGCTGAATTGAATAAAGCGAAACGCGAGTCACCTTGTTCAATTCGCTGGCGTTGCAGAAGGCGCTGATGAGTATCCGGAGCATCCCGGTGTGACCGTAGCGCTAGGCCGTGTGCAGGGGCGTGTCGCCGTACTGGAATAAAGCAAAACAAACGGAGTTTCGCCCAAAGTTTCGTCGAAAGTTTCGTGCAGGGATTAGTCAAACACAGTTCGTGAAGCGTTTCATCCAATATATTGTGCAAAGCCTCGTTAAACTTGGTCAAAAGTTTGGTACAAAATCGCCTGCAAGGCTCTGTCGAAGTAAGACCGAAGTTTTGTCCAACTTTTCTTGTAAAGTTCGTCATACAAAGTTTTCGAAATTTTAGTGCATAGCTTCGAAGATGTTCGCATATAGTTCGTCAAACGAAGTCGTTCAAGGTTTCGTGCACAATTAGTCAAAGTCGTTTACAGTTCGTCAAACAATGCTGCGAAGTTTTGCCAGAACAAAAACTTTTAAGTATACGCCAACCGCCCTCACCCGGATTAATTCCGTTCGAGTCGGCGTCGGTATTTTATCACCAGGCGATTGCGCGTTCACTACAGGCAACAACGATCGTGTCCTTTCTAAAGCAACGCTTATCCACCCCATTCGTCGTAATTGCAAGCAGTTTTACTTGTATAGTGAAAGCGACGACGTCGGTGTGAACATTAATGCGGCTTACAAATGGCACTTTTATCACTGTACTTCAGTTGAAGGGGCGCGGTGTATTTATTGCATGCGTTGCCATGGGTAGAAATTTGATCCGAAGATTCCTCCTTCAAACAGCGGCATAATAACAGCGCATAGTCGTTAAGTCTCGCGAGGACTACACAGACCCACACCTCAGGTTCAGCATGTTGACAAACATCAGTGAGCTGAAGTAACTAACGATGACGGTGGGTAGTGGGCGATTATGAAAGAAATATTCATTTGTCCACCTTTCCCAGTAATGTTACGACTTTGTGTGTGCGGTTAAAGCTTGGCAGAGAAATGGCGACGCGTCCGCAGAGGCGCCGCTGAAAGCGCCGCAGCACGAGGCAATTTGCTTGGTATTTATTGCCCATTCGGAAGGCGGAACGAGAGCGAATCGTCAATGTCGAAGATACTGGCCATTTGCGAGCGCAATTATATAGGACACAAAACGTCTGTAAGCGTCTTCGTAGAGGTTGTACGATTTGTTTTGTCGCCTATATATTCTGCCCCCCCCCCCCCCCCCCCCCCGCCCCCCCACTCACATGTCCCTATCTAGAATGGATGCTTCCAGCCTGTTTCTCTCGACAGGCAAGAAATATTTACTGCTCAATGTATACGCAAGGTTCTTTAATGGCAGAAGCTAGTAGCCTAGTAGTAGTGGCAGTGTTCGCATAGAGTGGCTACGCTCTTGGTGGGCACGATTACTGCGGAACTTGGTGGCCCATGGTCAAAGCCCATGATAGTATAAAGACCAGCGAATTGATCATCCCGGCCGTATTCATGTGTGACGTAGGTGATTCCACCAAGAATTCGCAGATAGAGAGGCTGTGGCATGCAGAGACAGCAGAGTAGAACACTCACGTTCGACGAGAGCACACACCTTTCTGTTGACTGAAGCATGGTAAGGTACAAATACGTGCGGGAGGAACATTACTTTGAGAAAATGGATGTCGTGCGTGGCACATTCTCTCCCTTCGGCCACATTTTTGCTTCCGGATCTTTATATTTGGATATAAGATGACGTATACAGTATACTGCCCCTGAAAAAGTTGTCTTTTGAGCAATGCATTTGTGTTAAGAAAAAAAGCCCCCTCTAAGGAGATTAGTGTTTTGTGTTTAGAAATACAGTATCCGACCGTTTTTCCGGACTCCGAAAATTCAGACTTTCTGGATATTTCGGACCTACCCGAGGAACTGCCAGTTGTCCTATAAAAGTAATGACTCAGGGATTTTCGCACTGTTCTTTGATTCCGACTATTTTTTGTTCCCCTCCACGTCCGAAAAGTTGGTCGGCTACTGTAGAGTCTCTTTAAGGAGATCCGTGTTTCTTTACACCTACCGAAGACCCAGTGTAGCTTGCAGTAGTGGTCATGGGGAAGCAAAAACAAGTAAAATAGAAGAACAAGAAGTTCTCTATTTGTGCTTTTTGCAATAAAAACACATCGATCATCTGGCCCCTTAGCCATCTGGCTAGAATGTGGGACAACAGTGCACGTGCACGCCTCGCGCTGCACGCGCGGGCACGTCGATACCGGGCCTCGTAATTCACCAAACTGGCACATTTGGTCTGTCTGATTGGTCGTTATGCGGCATCGGGTTGAAACCCTGAGGCAACTTTTTAGAGTTTAGCGCCAAATAAGAGTATGCCAAACCTTCGCCCGATCCACAAGAGCACCTAAATTAGGCCGATTCACTTAGACTCGCATCCTACCTGCGCTGATAGCACCTTAACCGTACAGCGAGAATATTAACATCACTGTGAGTATCCTAACCGCAGTGCAAGTGTCTTAAACGCATTACGAGTATCGTAAAGGCACTACCCCTACTCCTTCGCCGTGATATCCTCGAGCACCAGTGCTAGTCGCAACACCTGTGTATAAATCAACGTACTTTCGAACATATGTTCGCCTTCTCTTTATAACGCCGCGCTTCTCTGTAGTAACACCAATCAGCAACAGACTCAGTCTCAGAGCGCTGCGGAGGAAAACATGATCTTACACAACCGTACACGCAGGTATAATTGGTTAATGCGCGCCGCCACACTATCCGCTCCGCGCACACGGCGCCCCTAGGAGAAGCTCATCCGGGGCCTTACTAACGACGGCAGCATGCGTGACAGCGGCGCTAATTCACAACTGAGCACCATTAGCGTCACTCGGGCCGCGAATTCGGGGGGCGTGGTCACGGGCTCGACATGTTCGAAGGGCCGGAAGGAGCGATTCTTAATGACTGCAGCCCGTGTCGAAATCGCCCGGAAATGCAAGCTCTCCGATCTTGCTCGCACGACACCTCTGGGCGTCATCGCTTCTTATTGCTGCGGGTTCCTGTCATGCGAAGCGAGCGAGCGCAATCTTGTAGTTAAGGCGCGTTGCACTTGTGTTCATGGGAATGGTGGCTTGTAGTTCATAACCGTGCGAAACATCTTCGGGGTCGAAGATCTGCCGGAATGTACGAGACGTATCGTCGGCACTTTCTTCGTTACGGAGCGTTGCGAAACATGCTGGTTAGCATTGGTACTATAAACTTGCGCACAACCTAGAAGGCGAGCTAATCAAACCAGATCGCAAATTATGGATTGGCATTAGATTTCTTCTGGTTAAACCTATGTTGGAACTTGCGATTTGTCACGAGTTAAAATTGGAGTCTTGAGCGCGGGAGTTGAACCTGCGTAACTTCGCATTTATCAACCTTTAAAGAGTTGCAAGACATTCGACCCCAATCGAAACCGTGTACCTGTTTATTGTGTTTTCTCGGCATATCATTGATTACAATGGCCTAACCTTGCTGGTGCTCTGTTTTAAAATCTGAGGCAGGGGAGACTCGGCCAGACACAGAGAAACATTTCGTGATCGTCGAGCTGTCCGAATGCTCTAAATCATCGCATTACATATCGTAGGCAAAAAAAAAATCATTTGTCGAATAGGCGTCTCAGAATTAAAAACGAAGACTGCAGGTGGATTTGGGGTTGATAAAAAAAGGTGGTGCACATATTGGGTGCGGTAGATTGGCAGAAGGGATGTAACTACTGCCTCGGTTACTCCTTCCTCTTAGAACTGTCTGTGGCGTCACATGTTTCAGCTGGGGACTTTCATTCCCAATTCAAGGCAGCTGGGACAGCGTTTTAGTGTCTGCTAGAAATGCTGTAAGACGCGTTTATACCAAGACATAATTGCACATACAAAAGTGCTCATGGCAGATGCCTTTGATGTCTATTGAGGGCACCCTTGAGGTCCTCGGAAAGGGTACTATATCTATAAATAAAGGGGAACAAGACTGCCGTTTACAATAGCTGTGCTTAAAAGTACAATCATGGGGACAACAACACGAAGGAAGGAAAATAAACTTGACACGAGGCGATGGAGCTTTGTTCCTCAGCTTGTGGTTTAAAGTGCGACAATTTCCAATTGTACGCACCAACTGCCCCCATGGAACCTTTTTTGACAGGCCAATTCGGTTGGGATGACAGTCCTAATTCGAGATCGCATGTGTTGTCCTCAGTTGCGTCATTGTTTAATATTAAAACCTTCCAACAAACTCGAATTTGCATGCTACCTACTCAAACGTCGGGAAGGTAGCATTACTCTCCCTCTTTCTTGCTGGCTGCCTCTTGCCGTCACAGCGGCGGCGTTGTTACTGCGTGTGCGGCGCATGTAACCCGAAAGCCCATGATGATTGGACGTGAGGGTATGATTACGATGGGTCGGCTATAACCACAACAATTCTACGATCTGTGGCGCCTCCACGAAATTGCCGTAGGTATACGATGTTACAAATATGTCTCAACCTGTTATCGTATCGACTTTCGAATCTTCACGGCCGCCGTGAACCTTGTACAGTAAAGCCCGCTTATATCTAACAGCGCGAGGATTGCAAAATAGTTCGATATAGAAAAAACTCGATAGAGAAAGTGAAGCAAAAAAACTTGTATGAGAGCAATCTTGCGACGGAGTTACGAGCTAATGCTGAGCTCTTACCACCCTGTAGTTCACTATCGATACGACACTTTCTCGGAACGAAAACATTAATTTATTGGGGCGGAAGAACTGCGTGAGTGTACCTGCTTCTTGGAGCACAACGCGTTGCTGGTGACTACTTGCTCCACGATATCTAAACAGTCGACAAGCACAAGACCGCTGCCCTCAATGGCATTGCAGTATCGCCGTAGCAGGGCCACGGCAGCGACGGCTTCACTCGTGCTCGGAAGCGGTACGGAGTCCTCGGCCTCTTCGAGAGAGCGGAGGCAAGCATGGATACTAGCAAACAACGGCGAACCAAGCGAACCGAACAAGTGCGCGTAGCGAGTGGTGCGGACTTGAAGTTCGGTGACACCGCAGCCCGCAGCGCCCGATGTGGCGCTTTCGGCTCCAACGGCATGCATGCGTGGAGCTGGGTTACTCTACCACGGCCGGTTTGGACGCGCCCGAGCTCACGCAGGAGTCCCAAGTGACCCCCGCGCCACCGCTGCGCTCCGATGTATTGCGGCAAAGCCTGCCGCATGCCTAAGGAGAGCGAAAAATCCCGCGCGGGAGATTTCGATATATCCATTGTGAGCAACACCGCGTTCGATATAAAAAGTTTTAAATGCATGTAATTTTACCAGAATTATACAAGGGTTTGATATAGGCAATAATTCGATATATCCGTGTTCGATATAAGCAGGCTTTACTGTATGTGGCTTCCGGCACTTCCGCAACATGGTGCAACCCGCCAGCCATGTTTTTTTTTGTTTCTTTTTTGTGCCGCTGTGGTTGTACGACTAGGTGCAGATCTGTCGGTAGGAGGCGGATATATACAGCGAAACCTCAATATACCGTAACTTGGCGGGGACGCAGAAATGCTACGCACGTAACGGTAGTGCGGAGTACGCGCTTACAGCAATGCTTAGAATGTTGGCTGTTCAAGTTCCACAGAGCTTTTAAGTCAGACACATGGCGTAAGTGGCTACGCACTAACAGTGTTTTACTGCATGAAAAAGGAAGTCGACATCCGTCTGCACTAGAAAAAAAAATGTCTGAGAACACCACAAATTTCTCAAGTGCTCTGGCGAAAGCAATGTCGTGCAATTGAACGCCAGGGACGTTTCGCTTCTTTCCCGCGTTCTCGAAGGACTTGATCCTACAGATGCTTGGGACGATTTGCTTCGCGATCAGCTTCCACTTCACACTGTCGAGTGGCTTCGATCTGTCTCCTACGAGTTGCGCCACTGCTCGCTTCTGCCGCTATGTATGGGGGGAGTTACGACGACGATGGTTGTGGATTCCGTTGTCTGTCTGTTCGCTCGATTGGTTCCCTTCTTACGCTAGCGTACTTCATCTGCGGTGTGCTGGCTTGGGTGGAGAACTTTTGCTACTGCCTAGTTAAGACACCTTCTATGGAGCGCCACGCGCTAGGGAACCCTTCGAAGACACGTGGTCGCGGAGCCGCTTTTACAGGCGCCGACATCGGCTCTTTCACTCAATGAGCCATTCAATGCTCTCGTACTAACATGCCTGACAAAGATGTGATGGCCCTTAGGTTACTTTTGATGTCCGGTTTGCAGCCAGCGAGCAAGAGGATTCACGTTCTTTGGTTATGGCCGTTCTGACTGACCGGGTGCAGTGGGGAGAAGCTGTCTTGAAGGGGAGGGAAGAGGGTTCATGCATCGCTGCTGATTCATCTCGAGGAAGTATCGATGCTTACTGCAAGAGTTATTCGTGTGAACTTTTATCACCATCATGCGAACTGTATGGTCGTGAAACATATTGCTGCTTTGTTCCTCGATGTGAGTGCGTCATGTGCGATTAATAAGTGAAGCTGCTGCAAGGAATTAAAATAACGGTACAAAGTGAACACACGAGAAAAAAAGAACTCCTAATTGGAGATAGCCATGAGCATGTACGGCACCCATTTTATTAGTTAAATATAATGTGAAAAATAAGGTCAAAACATCTCGATATCTTGCAGTGTCGCGAAAAATCTAAACGTGGACATTAAGAGTACTAATTACTACATTTATTTAACAAACATACCAAGAAATCGCCAATTAATTTCAACCAACTGTATATCGGTTGAAGTCTGCGTTCAGCTTATCTACTGCTTAGTTATTCGTATTCAGGCCAGTTTGGCTGGCACCATTTAACGCCATCATTAGGAAGAAAGATCACTGGTTTCAATAGGATACAAGACGGGCTCGTAAATCATACTATATAACGTTTCGTGCACACCTTTTTCAGAAGCTTTCAGCTAAGCACGTACAGGCCTACCTTGTTCTTTATGTACACGTTCGCCTTCTGCTTGCAAAGAATCTCGATCTTGCGAATGTAGCCCGTAAGGCTGCATCGTGCAGTGCTGTATTCCCATGCTGCGTAGAAAGATAAATAAATAAATAAATAAATAAATAAATAAATAAATAAATAAATAAATAAATAAATAAATAAATAAATAAATAAATAAATAAATAAATAAATAAATAAATAAATAAATAAATAAATAAATAAATAAATAAATAAATAAATAAATAAATAAATAAATAAATAAATAAATAAATAAATAAATGTTTTGCTAACAAACCGTTGCATACGTTAGCTTTAAAGTCAAGCAGTATGTCGGTGGGGCGCAAAGCGATTGCCATAGACTACCGGCATCATGTGCCAAGCATGGTACGCAGAAAGAACACGACGAATTATCGTGTCACCGAGGCGTCCTTTTGAGCTGAAGTGACTTTCGAGCACTTGCTTTCAGTTTCCATCGAACTTCTTGACTGATCCTATGCAAGGGCATAGGGAACACCAGAAAGTGTGTCTTTAGGAAGCAATAATAGTGTGGACTGATAATCGTTTCAAGTGCAACTCCAAGGTGACTCAGTAGTAACTGGTAGTACAAAGTTTTCTGTTTCGCGACTCTCATGCGTAACGGAGAGACGTTACCCGTCCACACATTAACAAACACGATGGCGACCAATGTGACGGTTTACACTTAGCTCCCTGGCAAATATCTTGCACCGACGAAGGAGAGGACAATGTTAATTATTGCTTTCGAATCACACAGACCACGGCAGCATGCGAACACTCGGATGTTTGCATTCCTGGGGCGCTGAAGTTCATTTTAAGTGCAGAGCACTTTAGGGCTCGCCTTGTCGTCGTAGCTCGCTCGCTGGACCCAAGCAGAGCCCCACGGAGTTCTGTCGTCGCGGCGTCCCACAGAGGCTTCGAAAGCCAAGCGGTTTATATAGTCACATGCGTTGGAAACTCGCGAACCGCTGGCGCTTGTCATACATCTCCCCGTTGTTTAGCGCAGAGAAAATTGTAGGTACATTTGAGGCAAAATATACGTAATTGACCTCCAGCGCCCGCGTTCATTCAGTTAGGAGGTTTTTAGGCTAGTAAGCAAAAAAAAAAAAAAAAAAAAAACTGGCGGTGCAGCACGGGCACTTGCGGGAGGAAACGCAAGCACAGAGAGAACAGAACTCCAGCTGGCGCAGTTTCAGGCAAGGGGGCACGCGAGCACTGTGGAGGTGGGAAATTTGAATTGCATTGGGTGGTAGCAGTGAGCGGATAACGGCGCTACAGCCAATTATGGCGAATCACTGCTCTGCGATTCTGGCAGCTTTCACGTTGAGTGGAGCGGCTTTAATTCATTTTATGAACTGTCTGGTGCTGACAAGGCTATACCAACAACGCCTGAACAAGAACACCGACAAACCCAACAGCAACGAGTAGGAACCGTATGCAGTGATTTACCACGACACCAGAGTCAAGCCAGCGTCCCTCAGCATTGAAGGACTCTGGTCAAGCTAAAGCTGTTCTGACAGTTGCTTTATAGCCACTATTTCAAGCTATCCCTGGCCGAAAGTAGGGAGCAGCCCTAATTTTCCAGTCTTTAACTGCAAAGTCGCGTAGTGAACTTCAAATCAAATGATGTAGTCGACGTTATACACAAACTCGGACCGACGAAGTCGCACGGCTTTCACTGCCGCATTGCACGCATACTTCGCCTAAGCGCATGCTGTCACGTCTAAAACGAAAGGTGACGTTTAGAAGTGTATAAAGGTGCCGCCAGTTTCACACGTCATGTCATCCAGTCCCGCTAGTCGAATGGCATGCGGCACAAAACGAGCTGAGTGACGCCTGCGCTTCGATTCCTTCGTCTTCGCCGAGAAGAGTGTGATATGCGTGGAGTCGGCCTTGGTGATGCAAAGGCACTGTACCAAGAGATGCTAGGAGCTCATTCCTCAACCAGCTAGTTGTTCGCCAGTGTTGCCTGGAAAACAGAACACTTTCCAAGGACAGCAAAATTAAGAGTTTTGGTAATGAAAGCAGCCAGCTGCAGTCACATTCGCTGAACATTTGCTTCTTGTTTCAGGCTGCGCTTCATTTTTTTCTCCTTACTTCCTTCATTGCGCCTTTTTTAACACGAAAGGGTTTTTTATGCCCGGGTACAAAAGATTTCAGTGACGTGATATCCGTCACGGAAGTGACGTCACCAGAAAAAGTACCATTGACGCGGTGGCGCCCGATTTCGATCCCACGACTCTCTGGCCGCAAAGGGAGCTATGTGGCGCTCTTCCCGCTGCGCTACGAACCGAGACATGAGCAAATGTACGAACGCGCCTTATGTCCTTCCCTATGACTCACTCAGATGGTGAGAGCCGTCTAGAAGAGGCGAAGCAAAGTAGCGCATCATGACGCTAATGAGCGCCGACAGTTGGCGCCTCGATGCCAGCGCCTTCGTGTACGGGGGACGCGCGTGAATTGAGGCACCCTCCCGTTTTTTTGTTTCTTGCGTGTCGGTGTCACTTCGTCTTGCGGGGTCAGGCTCGCGAACCCTTCGCACAAGAAGGAGGTTCCTTTAACATTCAACTGCTCCTGTGAAGGCCCCTTTCCCTTTCGTGTTTTGGCAATTCCTATGAAAGAGGGAAAAACCACATTTTTAGAAGCCTTCACTCAGTCAAAGAGAAGTTGGAACTGGTGTGGTAGGAATCAATCAATCAATCAATCAATCAATCAATCAATCAATCAATCAATCAATCAATCAATCAATCAATCAATCAATCAATCAATCAATCAATCAATCAATCAATCAATCAATCAATCAATCAATTCTCTATTCCCATTTAGCTTAGCATTGAAAGAAGAGGACATAGCAGTACTTAGAAAGAAAATGGCCGCGGCACCACCATGTTTCGTATTCCTGCGCGTCACATCAATCACGGACCTGCACTGCCACTCAGTCGACGCGTAGAGGTCTTGCGAAGTCTCCGCAATGACAGCCGGGGTTCATTCCTGCGCGTCACCCGCGTTAGCCTTGTTCCCCCCTCGGAGCGACAGTGCTGGATGCGCGTGCTTAAGAGTTGGCTGCGCGCACGAGATCGAGTCCCCGCCGTAACCTGGCTGACCCCTCGGTGGCTTAACCTCCGAACCCTGCGCCTCGCCGCTCCGGCCGGCAGGGGGCCACGATCGCAGAGATGCATCCCTCGTCACTCCGATGGAATGAGAGAAGAGGGCGAGTGGGGGGGGAGACCATCTTGTCGGGCAGGCCATTTTGCTTTATGGTCATCGTGCATGATCGTAAAAGAGGCAAGGACGCGAGACGGCACGCCGCTGGGCGCAGACGACATCAGGGAGCGCTGGGCGGCCGCGCACTTTGCTCGGGCCACTGCTGGAACCAGCGGCCAAATTCGATACCTTGCCCTGTTCTTACGGGCTGTGCGGCGACCCATCAGCAGGGAGAGACGGATAAAAAAGTCCCCGCATCGCCTCCCGTCGTAGTTCAGTGCCTTTTGTTCGGTTACCAAAGGCTCTGGTGGTTTTATGACTGCTTCTTTAATCTGTTTGCGGGATGTTGATCCTATTTATGGAATATGCGTGTGTTAAAATACTCCACCGCACCCCGTTTTCGCTGTACACCGCAGAAGTTCCCTACTAAAATTGTCGTCTGCCACTCGAATGCCTAAAAATACCGCCCATAACGGTTTACCTTCGGCCCCCAAAATTTCTGTACACTGCGTCAACACAAACAGGTTACTCGCGAAGCGTTACACTGTGTTAACACGAACAGGTCTGAAGCATTCGCCGTATCTAAATCTATTTTTCAATTCCCCATCGATCCTTCTCTGCTTTATATCTGTTGCTTCCGTGCTATCATTTATCAACTACGACCAGGCGCGTAGCCAGGAATATTTTTTGGGGGAGGGGCGGCGCGGTCGACCAAAAAAGGTGGGACGGGGAAATATGTAGGCAAGGCTTCTTGCACGTTGTTTTTCAAACGAAGTTTGAAATAACTGGCTTTAACATGCGATTTGTGTATGCTGAACGCTAGCAGTAAAACCCACCTTAAGGAGCTTAGATGATGGTGGTGATGATGATGATGATGATGATGATGATGATGATGATGGTGGTGGTGGTGACCTGAATTCTAGTTCGCCGGTCTATGGGTAGGCCACGGGTGATTCGTTCGTCCGTAGAGCAGGCGGTTCTGCGGGCACGCGCTCGTGAGCGTGATCATTAGTGTGCTCGTGAGTGGCGCGCGGGACTAATAAGTCTTCCTATCAGCTATGAAGTACAGTCGAGCACGATTTGAAGGTTATCGCGCCAGCATCGAGCGGCCACGCGTGCCACCGTCCTACGGTTTCGTTTCGGAACCATGAAAATCAAGATTTCGCACTCTTCTCTAGCTTGTTGGCTTTTTCATGCTACAACAATGGCCCGCACGACTGACTTGCCACCCTTTGGGTTTCAAGCTCTACATTTGTTGTTAGCAAGCACAGACTTCATTGCCTTTTATCTACGCCCATGGTAACGAAACTTGCATGGAAGATTTGCCAAAGCTGGTGTTCTGTCTGCTTCATTTGAAACAGTAGCTTTCCCGCGATAACCTTCGAATCGCAGTGGACTGTGCGTGCGGCACATTCGTATATTATGGCGGTGAAGCTAGCAAACGTGCGTCTTCGTCCTTAAGTAATCGCCTTTTTTGTTTATTTTTTGTGGTAGTAACGTGAATAGTAAACTTACGCTTAGCAGAACACCTTATTGCACTGCTGTTGAGTTTTGAGCTTGTTGTAGGTTTCTTAAATTTCAATCTATTTTTATCCGTTAAATCTAACAGACATGGCTTCAGTACAATTCCGGTTAAGCAAATACAGAATGCTGATTCTAACCAAGAGGGAGGTCAAGGAAACAATAAAATAGTGCCAAAAAACAAAGCTCCGCAATAAAAATGTGGAGGAAATACAAGATGGGCAGAGCGATGCTTTTCATACAGCAGAAATTATGGAACTGCAATAGTCAATGAAACGCGATGTCGGTAGAAAAATAAACATATCAAAGATTGATAGTTGACTGAACAACATACGGTGACATGCTCTGTCATGTGATTATACTTTGTACCAGTGTAAATACAAGGAATGACACGCTAAAGTCCAGACCACATTATGCCTATATGAGGCTTTTCCTGCTGTTCCTCCATTTCCCGGCCGTGTTGTTCCGCCAGCGAAACAGCGGGACTGCCTCGATCGGCTCGCGGCAGGTTCCGGGCGCTGCTCGGTGTATCCGGCGCGAAATGCAGCCGGGCTGTATACGTTGACATGTACAGCATCTGGTGCGGGCACAGGGATCAGACGTTGACGGAGCCCTTGTTTTCAGCTTTATATGAGCAAGAATGTCCTTAAAACTGCAGGTTCCGCGCCTGTAGGCGACTTCAGGCGGTTCTTCAGGCTACTTAAACCGCACCCCAGCCTGGCACAAAACATTTCGGGGGGGCACGGGCCCGGTGTGCCCCCGCCCCCCCCCCCCTCCCCCTGGCTACGCCCCTGACTACGACTCACAACCTGCAACAAGTACTTACCATGAATAGGCTGCGATGTCATCAACTCGGAAACGTTTGTCGCAATATGTATTTAGTCAATAGCACTTGCGGAGTTTTCGCTGTAAACTTCATACGGAACCTTGGTGACGGTGCACTTAGCCCTGATTATAACTAAATCGCTTATCATAATGCTCGTTTCACTCGAAGTTTTCCATGGTCTCAAGGGCAGTGGTTGGAAAAAAGTCATCGCTGCTTTTAACAAACTACCCCTTACAGCGGAGTCAGTCTCCTGTCCCGATAGCTTCGATATAATGAGTTTACTCTGTATTGCTTCTAATGGTTCGTGTGCGCACGAGCCAAGCACGCTTAAGTGGGTGGCGTGGGATATGGAATTCCGATCCCATCGAGGCCTGCGCCTGCTTGGGGCACGTGTGGCACCGCAAACGTATCTAAAACAGTTTAAAAGCATCCTAAGTGAAATAATAGCAGGCCAAAAGAACGCAAAACGGGCGAAACAAGCCTAACTGAAAAAAAGCAGTCATGCACACATGATTTCCGCAGCTAACCTTCGCTTAGCTAGCTACGGGCAGTTTGAACTCACCAAAGGGCAGCAAAGATACCCAACTAAAAATTATAAACCTAACCCACCTGTTTACGAATAAAACTTCCCCAAAAATATTCGCGGAAAGTCGCAGAAACAGACATAGAACAGGCGTAACCACTGAAACGTACAAAATGAGAGCTGGAACTGACCTAAAAGGAACGGAACTACTCTGTTTTCTTTAGAATGCACCAATGTGCCATGAACAGGTAAAAGGCGCCATAAAAAGAAGTCTTTTAACAGTTATGCCATAAAAAATTGGCTTCAGTCCACGCTGGGAATGTGGCTGAACTGCGAAGGACACCCACAACGATTACCCATGCGACGCCACTTGAATTCGCACGCGTGGCTCTACAAAGAATGAAGCGAGAGACTCTGACAGCCGTTACCTGACTTTCGCGGAGGCGGCTTCCGAACGCAGCACCAACGGCAGAAAGAAAACAGAGAGGAGCCTGGCGAAGGGTGAGGAGGAGGGCGGCACGCGGGGATATAGCGTCATCTCTCGCACTGCTTCCATTTCACTCCTGTTTTATGCGGCGCCTCCAAAAAGCGCCCTCTCCGCCCTTCTCTCCCCAGACTCTGTTCAGTTCGCCGCTAATCCAAACCACGTCAAAGACGTTATCGTACATTATGCGGTTTCACTTCACACGAGGGCACTGAATAAGCGCAGGGGGTAGACCCGCTGCTGCGCTCGTTGAATACACCGTCTGTCTTTCCGTCTCCTCGTGTGGGCGTAGCTGAGTCGGTCAGACGACGGGCTCTCGCTCCATTCCTCTATGTGGGTCCAGGTTTGATTGCTGGCGGTGCCATAATTTCTTCCATTTCGCCTGGGAGTTTTTTGCTGACGTGGAAACGAAAATTTCCTTGGCTCATCTTTCTCACTGCCTCCCCCTCATTCTTGTTTCATGCGTCCCCGCCAAAGAGCGCATTCCCCGCCCCTCCCGCTCCCAAGACTGTTCAGTTCGCCGCTAATCCAAACCACGTGAACGCCGTTGTCATACATTATGCCGTTTGCACTTCACACAAGGGCTTTGAATGAGCGTAGGGGGTAGAGCCGCCGCTGTGCTCGTTGAGTACACCGTCTGTCTCCCCGTATCCTCATGTGGGCGTAGTTAAGTCTTCACATCAACCAAGAGTATACACCCGAATGTGAACTCGGTAGTTTCCCAGTGTCCTCTGTTCAGTGCTTTTGATTTAGCGTCATAGTTACGAGCTTGTAGTACCTCAGTTTGCCACCGCAGTCTTATGTGTTGTGTATTTTGTGGCTGAGCGAAGACTCCCTTGAAGCTGGCTGAAGGTTATGTCGTGACAGTATGTACGCGCACACTTGTGAATGCCTCATTCGTGCCAGTGTATCGTACATCTGTGTAAAGAAATGTTGTGTTAAAAAAAAAAGTGGGTGTAGCTGAGTCGGTCAGACGACGGGCTCTGCAGCTCCGTTCCTTTATGCAGGTCGAGCTTCGATTCTTGGCAGCGCCAGTAATTTCTTTCATTTGGCCCGGGAGGTTTCTGCTGACGCGGGCACGGAATATTTCCTAGACTGGGTATACTGATTCGCAGAAAGAAAAAAAAAAAGCGGCACCTGTAAGGTTTACACCGGGTTTGTATACGATTGCTACCCAAAAGCGGAACCTCTCCACGACGACACCGGAAGGCGGCTAATCGTTTAATTAGCGCACGTATCTTTTGACAATGTTACACACCAAGCAATTTTGGATAACCTCAAGAGCACCAACTGTGGCCCCCGAACCTATAACTATGACAAGGCATTTCTCAGCGAACGCACGGCAACCATCAAGCTCGGTTCACTCACCTCACCAACTCTCAACACGCCCCCCAAGGGGACGCCTCAGGGGTCGGTAATCTCCCCCTTGCTCTTTAACATCGCTCTATTACAACTACCGGACAAACTAGCGAAGATACCCAACCTCCGACACGCATTATATGCGGATGATCTAACCCTCTGGACCACCTCTGGCTCCAGCGGCGAACAACAGGACGCTCTCCAACAAGCCGTGGATGAAACCATCTCCTACCTTCGTCCGAGAGGCCTCACTTGTGAACCAGCCAAATCAGCCCTCCTCATCCTCAGGGCACGGTCCAGAGGACTCGCTCCCCCACCCACCCCCGACCCTCAAGTAACTATATTAGGCCAACCAATACCCACAGTGCCTACTCACCGGATCCTTGTAGTCCCCTTTCATCATGACGGCACCGGAGCAGCACTCCTCCCGCAACTGCAGGCATCCATCACACAGCTGACTCACCTTATACGCAGGATACGCAGTAAAAATCACGGCCTCGCGGAACCGGACACATGCCGATTAGTGCAAGCTCTCCTATTGAGCAGAATGACATACGCCACGCCGTACCTTAACCTTCAGCAGCACGAAACCACCAAACTTGATGCCTTAATTCGCAAGGACTACAAGGTGGCACTCAGCCTGCCCACCTATACATCAAATGATAAATTGCTAAAGCTGGGACTACATAACACCCTTGTTGAGCATATTGAGGCACAACGCGCCTCTCAACTGCGAAGGCTAGCGCTCACCCCAGCAGGCCGGGCAGTGCTCCAAGCGCTGGGTTGGCCATCACCGAATCATGCGGAGCAGCCCAAACGCCTCCCGCCCACCATCAGGACAAGACTGCGCGTGACTCCCATACCCCAGCATATGCACCCCACCTGCAACCGAGGCCGGCGGGAGGCACGAGTCCGTTACATGAATAAGAAATATGAAGCCGACCCTCAGGTTCGTTACACAGACGTCGCCCATGACCTAACATCAACCCGCACCACCCTTGTCGCTCTCAATTCCACAGGGCAGATTGCAACTGCGGCTACATACTGCTCATGCAAGGTCGACACTGCCGAAGCCCTAGCAATCGCCCACGCCGCAACAACCCACTCAGGCCTTCACTCCCTAACAATCATCTCCGACTCCCAGCAGGCCTGCCGCCTCTACCAAGCAGGCCTTGCCCCACCCCAGGCCATCCCTCTCCTACAACGGCTGCCCGAAGATCTTACCATCACACTCATTTGGGCACCTGGTCACGCTGGACTCCCAGGGAACGAAGCAGCGCATGCTGCCGCCCGAGCGCTTCACTCCCGGGCATTCCCATCCAAGGAACCGGCACACCTCAGTTATCCCCACCTGACTTACTCACACCCCTCGACACCACTTCCAATGCCCTCCTATCTCACTATACCCACACACGAAGAACATACCCTCCTCCTCATCACACGCTTCCCAACTACGAATGTTACACATACCACCGACTACAAACGGGCACATTCTTCAATCACGCCATCCTACACCATATCGCCCCCACTATCTACCCTTCCCACTGCCAGCACTGCAATACCCCTCTCACCACTTACCATCTAGTATTCTCCTGCCCATACTCACCTAACCCTCTCCCCTCACCCTCCCTGGAGCAGTGGGAGACTGAGCTGACCAGCCCGGACCCAGCCCGCCAGCAGGCCCTGGTCTCCCGGGCTCTCCAGTCAGCGCGGTCACGAGGCCTTCTGGACTAAGGAGGCCTCCCACACCCCTTCCCCTTCCCCTTCCCCTGTTGCTCCAATAAACGTTCACCACCACCACCACCACGTATGCGTGTTCCAACGCGTCCCTAGATGGCGCAATGCGTCATTGGCCCCTCTACGGGATGTGGAATGTGAATGCGTGGTTGGGGCGGGCGATGGCGTGCGCGTGCCTAGACGGAAAGACACCGGCGAAAGTGTCGCTCCAGGAGCCCTTCAAATGGAAGACGCCAGTGGTGCTCGATCAGCCAGGTGCTGGCGCATGGGGCCCACCGCTCCATTCGGGAGGTTGCTGGGAACGGCAGGAGCAGTCTGAGCGCCTGCTGCCGTGCCCTCTCCTAACTGGCGCCGCAGCTATTTCCCTTCAGCCTCCCATGACGCGCCTTCACCCGGCCCCCGCACTTCATTATTTCAAACAAGAAAAGTCCGCACTCACGGAACTTCGAGTTCGCCAGGAGAAGAGTGAGAAGACTCTAGTGATTACAGGGGCCTTAAAAGCTCTTCGAAGGAATTCGCCACCACGCCACCTAGCCTTCTCCTTACTATGCCACCTGCAAAGACTGCCCATCCGCAATCACCCTTTACCAAGGTGGTTCTGGAATCGGGGTCCGCGGCCAGCGCGGGCAATTCGGAGGTCCGCGAAGCCCTCCGCGATCCCCAACCCCCCTCCCCTCTTCATTATTTTCTCCTTTGGGTCTAACCTTGGTGGCAATACGAAAAGGTGGCTTGGGTGCATGGCATGTGCACTTAAGTTCTCCGCGTAGCACAAGTGTTAACGTTGTAGTAGAAAAACTTTATATCAGAAAATATGGAGAGGGAAGAGGTTAGTGGAGCTGCATGTCCAGGGCTCCAAATTCAGCAGCGCCTTTCCTTGCTCTTCGGAGCAAGTTTACCTGGTCCTCTTACGTTAGGCTGGCTAGAACTTCCTCCGATGTCTCTAGTAGGGTAGTAGGGTTGGTGTTGGTCGTGCGGAAAAGCGCGGACTTGTCTTTGCATTGCTTGCAGTGTACATGTATGTTATTTGTAGACATCAGTGCTAAGCGTGACTTGTGAATGGAGGTATTGGTTTGTATTCGCCGTAGTGTCTGCGAATCGTGGGTGTTGAGTCCCTCGTGAGGATATGGAAAAGTCTGCCGGCTCTATCTGAGTTTGGCAAGCTGTTCGCCGTATCGTTCAAGAGTTGGGCTGTGGTATGAAGGGTCGTATAGGGCGCGGTACGTTAGGTCTCTCGCAGCCTTCTTGGCCACCTTGTTACCCTCCAGCCCCTCGTGGACTGGACACCAGTTGACATTGTGGGTTTTTGTCATATTCGTGGGAAGAATGCGCCTTAACTGCCTCGGGATTCTTCCAGCCTTGGTGTTCATAATTGCTCGCTTGGAGTCTGAAATGACTGTCAGTCCTCGGTTATTATTTTCTGTACACGGCAGACAGCGTCAAGGCCAAGAACACCGACCACGCTGAAGAAATAGCGATCGCGCTGGCACTCACAAATCCGAAATGCACCACTGTGATCAGTGACTCACGAACAGCGATCACACATTATGCCACCAATTGTGTCTCCCCCGGTGCTGTGAGGGTGTGCGGGGCCCTACATCCCAGAAGAACATCGGTGACTATAAAGTGGTTCCCGGCGCACGCTGGCCCGCTGAGCACGCGCGAAAACCGCAATGAGGAGGCGGACCGGGCAGCGCACGCGCTCACCAGCCGCGGCGCGAGCCCGAGCCCCCAACTTGCGGCGCAAGAGCCCAATGAGGCGATGCCACTCACCCCTTACAAGGACACCTTAGAATGGTACCGGACCAACCGCCGGACTTTCCCACCACCCCACCCTAATCTGACGAGGCAGGAAGCAGTTATGTTTAGACAGCTACAGACTAATGCGCTAATGACTCCGGTGTTAGCTAAACACATTTGCCCAGAGGTGTTCCCGAATGATGTGTGTGTGCTGTGCAAGAAGGATAGGGCCATGACAGCCCATATCCCGTGGGACTGCAGAGTATATCCAAGTGAAGCTAGTACAGCCGAGACGTTCCCGCCGCACCCAACAAGTGCGGCTATGAGCAAGGACTACGAAACGCAACATATGGCCGTCCAGCAGGTGTTGGACGCCCTCAAACGTCAGCGCCCCGAAAGTGCTGTCTCCACCGGAGGCGTTGCATGAGTAGGTGACTGACAACGAGCGGCAGTCCGACACGACGTAAGGCAGCGTCCAAGTTGCAGGACAAATAAAGATGTTTTCTCTCTCTCTCTCTCTCTCTCTCTCTCTCTCTCTCTCTCTCTCTCTCTTAGCCTGATTGCCGGGAGAATGACTCCGGCTTCCGCCTCCTCGATGCTCATGTTTTTCATAGTGAGGCAATCCTGTAGGTTTCCTTGGTAGTCCACTACGAGCGCTGCAGAGTTGGAGTGATCTCCCAGACTTGCATCTGTATATACGGTGTTAGTATGGTGTTGGAATTTCCTCCTCAGATATTTAATTCTCGCCAGTCTTCTGTCGGGGTGAAGCTTAGGGTCCATATTCCTGGGCAGTGGGAGCGTTCTGATTCTGGTGCGTTGCTCTGGCAGGACGTCGGTCATTCCCTCAAGGGTCTTCCTCTCTGGGGGGGCTGCCGATATTTGACAAGATGGACCGTCTGGTCTTAGTGCGGAAAAGTCGTTCTTTTTGTGACGAGAGTAGGCCGTCCCTTATCTCCTCGAAAAGGTTGAATTTGCCCAATTTATAGAGTTTCTCGTTCGCGGTATATATGGGCATACCTAGAGCGACTTTGTATGCCGACTTGATAATTATGTTTATTCTGTCTTCTTGTTTCTGTATCAGATTCTGCCTATGATGAATGCTTGCATTATGCGTAACTGTAATGAGATTCTGCCTATGATGAATGCTTGCATTATGCGTAAGGTTTCTCCTTCGCGTAGGCCTTTCTGGGCTTTGGTGATCCTCCTCACTATACGAGAGAATTTCAGATTTGTCGAATTCATCAATTGTTTGGTCGGCTCGTCCGCTTCTCTGTATGATCATTCTGAGAACACGAACCTGACTTCGTTCTGGTGTTTCGTATGATCCGATTTTTATGGAGATAATGTCATAACTATTTCTTGGTAGCGGGAGTCTAATTATTTCCGATTTTTCTGGCGCGCACTTCAGTCCATTATGTGCTGCTAGTTTGGCTACAAAGTTGACTGCATTTTGGAGGTTATGTTGTTTTTGGTGGAGTGTGCCTTCTCCTGCCCACATTGTGATATCGTCTGCGTATATGACGTGGCTGATACCGAGAAGCTCTATGGGTTTCTTGGCGACCTTTATCACTCTGAGATTAAATAACAGACGTGATATATTGGAGCCCTGGTGGGTTCCGGCGTTCGGCGTTGTGAAGGGTTCCCATCGAAGTTCACCTATCCCGACTGCGGAGGTTCGGTTCGTCAGGAAGGCTGAGACGTAACTGTAGATCGGTTCCCCGCATCCTATCTCCCTGAGGGAGTCCAGCTTAGCTGCGTGCGACACATTGTTGAACGCACGTTTGAGATGTAGTCCGAGTATAAAGTGGTCTCCTTGTGCTTCTTTCTTGAACACTTCTTTAAGGACTGGGAAGGCATCTTGTGTTTCGAGACCAGCTCTAAACCCTATCATGCTATCTTGAAAAATAATCTTGTCCTCTGAGGTTTTCTATCGCAGGTGCTTTGTTCGGTTTCGGAATGGATACAATATCCGAATGGCGCCATTCTGACGGTATGCAGCCAGAATCCACAGCTGTTCGTTTGTGTACTCAGTGAGCTCTTCATTCTGTAGTTCACCTAGGTTCCGAAACACGGAGTTAGTAATGCCACAATTCCCTTAGTAACTTTTCTTTTTGGCAGAAACCGTTGCATTGATAACTTCCTCCTTCGTGATTTCCCTGTCCAGCAGTTCATTCCTAATCCCGTGTATTTTAGCTGTGGTGCTTGGGTTTCTGTCAATGAGGAGAATTTGCTTTTAAAGGCTTCAATTCACTCTTCGTCGTTGCCTTTGAAGGTGTGTGCACCTCTTCTGAGGTTGTGGTCGTTATCTCTTATTGAGTTCTTATGGTCCAACATCCTTCTCAGTACCGCCTAGGTTTTCGAAGTACTAAGTGTGTGTCACAGAATTGAGCGAGGTAATAATTTAGTGGCCGATGTCTCGGACGGGAGGAGCGACAAACAACTCCCCCTTACGCGCGGATTCGAGAATGTGGTTCGGACCTGCTAACCGGCGATAGGTCCACGCCTGATTGGCCGCTGGCGTGAGGCACGAGACGGGGCACGGGAAAACAGTTTCAAAACAACGGGCATTTACTTCACATTCACAGAAAATTCGAAACAGACAGACAGGAGGTTTGACGAGTTAATACACACTGCAGTTGACACCCCGTTGGGGTCAGAGCTGCCTAGACACCGACACGAAGTACATTAATTACAATGAAAGAAAAAGTACACGCCGTTACGAGCCCGAGGAGAAGACGACAGTAAATGAAGGGGACAGTAGAGTATACAATAGGCGGGGTTGGAGGCTTCCCCCAACTACTAACAATAGGCCCGCTAGAAACACATACCGCGTGGTGCACTGGAGGAGGCGGATAAGAAGCCCGTGCAGTCCGCATAGGGAAATACAACACAGAAGATGAAAAGGAAGAGTCCGAGGAAAGGTGGAGAAGGGGAGAACATCTTAGCTGCGGTCCGGCTGATGGTCTCGCCAGGGTGACGGAGGCTGTCGGTCGTCTGTGGTGGGGCGCCGCTGATCAGCGACGCAATTTGGGTGAACTCCGGCCGCGCACTGTCGCCTCCTTGAGGAATCTTCGGGGGCCCGAAGTTCACCGCCGTCGTCGCTCGGCCTCCCCAGCACAGCCCTCAAGGCCGACGCCGCGTCCCGGCCGTACGTCCGGCCACCACCAGTTCTCAGCCCATTCTCCCCGGAAACCCCGCGCTGCACCACGCACACCGTCCACCGGGCCGCGCGTCTTCCGAGAATTCCCGGGGCGCAGCCTTCAGTAGGCCGCGGCACTCTCGCCCACCTCTCTCCCCGAAACACATGGCCAGCCGACCCGGGTGCGACAATGGCGGCGAGAACATTCCTTCGCTTTGCGGTACGGCTCCCCTCGGCGAACGGCAAGAAATGGCGAGCGGCAAGAAAAACCCGTCAAGGAGGGACATGAATTTCGCGACAGTGTGCCCTTAGGTGAGTCGAAGGCTTTTTGCACAGCACGCCACCTACGCGAAAAAGTCAGACACACAAAAGGCTGTATGTAGTGTGGGGATCCTGACGCCCATGCCATTGCGCGATCACTGGGTTTGTGCCATCACGCGGCGCTTTTCCCCTCTCTCCTCCGAAATTCCGGCTCGTCTTGGCGCCTCTGTGTAGAGCCGAGCCGTCTCTCAAACTCTTGCGTGAGGTGAAGCCTGCAGAGACCGTTGCGGCGATAAAACACTGTCACGCAGCGGGCGCTCCGCCCTGGTAGCGGAGCTAACCTCACCTCATTGGTCCGTTTGAACGAGGCCCGAACCCGACTCTCGCCGGGAGGCGAACGCGCGCCCTGCGCGGGGGTCCGTTCAGAGAGACGCTTCCAGGACGCCGAAGGCGTTGGCCGAAGGTATGTGACGCTTTCTTTACCAGCCGGCGGCAACTCTGTTGCGCCGGCGAAAGCCCACCAGCCCTTCCGGCTGCGGCCCGTGCCCAAGGCTGCTCCTGTTGTCCCTACGCTTGCATATAGTAAGGCCGTACCTACCACTCGACGAACACGCCGTGCGGTACGCGCCTGTGAGCGAATGGGCCCCGTCTTCCTCGCTGCTGCGAGCCGATCCGGCCAGCACGGCGATGCGCGCGCGCACAACGTGCGAGCACCCCGGAATTTGCCCTGACAGAAGAGCCCACTGGCTCTGCGCCGACGAAACGTGCGCACTTGCGCGTGGCGCCCCATCGCCCCTTTCACCTAACGGGAAGTACGTACCTGTACTGTAAATTGTGTAATTGGGACTGTAAAATATGTGACTAGAATGTTAGTATAAAATAAACGTCTTCCCTCCGTACCCTGGGCATATTCCTTTGTCGCCCCTTTCTCCACCTGCCCAACAGAGGCGGTGTTGATTTGGCGCGACGGCGTTTCAGTATCGTGAGCGTGCTCAACTAGCTCGAACCCACGGTGGTTCCTCGCGGTGTGCATGAATGCCTGCCTTGTGCAAAGCTAGCGTTATGCATATTGCGAGGTAGAGAGAGACCACAGTAGGTGTTCCGGTAGGTTTGAGCTGTCAGAGGATATTCTCTGACAATATCACACGCTCAAGCATAAACGTAGGACACAAAATGCGGGCATAGAATAAGCACGTGGTTGACTTTAGCTACAAGTTTCAATTATTTGACACTACGGCACGGACCAATATAAATCGCCGTGGGGTCCCCAATGACCTCTGGAAATCCCGAAAGGGGTCCCCGGCACGTTCATGGTTGAGAACTAGTGCTCTACTTCATTACCCACATGGTCTAAACTAATCCTCAGCCTTCCACTACGGCGCCCCTCATAGCCTACTTAACGTCAGCACGTTAAACCCGCAAAATCTTCGTTTCAACTATTCAGTTCGTTTATAAACGTCTCCGGGGCGTGGTGAACGTTTTACAACGTATCCCACTCGACAGCCACGACGTATGTACCCCGAGCGGAAGTGTGCCGGCTTCGAAGAAGTTCCCAAAGGGTGAAGTATGAATTCACGTCACACCGTCCGCAAAAAGCGAACCGCTCCTCGGGCGTCTCTGGCCGAGGCACCAGAGAAATCCCGCCCCCGTACACAGCGGGGAGCGGGGCAGCAAGTGCCCTTGTTGATGACGCACACCCGCCCAAATGACTTCCTGCATCCGTCGGGGTGGATGATGCTCTCCTGCCTGCACAAAACTGGGCTGCGCCCACTTTTATTTTTTTTATTCACGTGGCTCTACGGCTCTTCAACACCGCCTAGATAGCAAGGCTTGAAGAAGAACCTCACGTTGGTTATCTAACCAAGCTACTTCGTTGGTCGACTTGATGAAGCTGCCCATTTGCTCTTCCCAATACTAAAGTTCCGGCAAACGTCGGAGTAGCGGCACGAAGAGGAAACGCGAAGGCCTTGGTCAAACGGGGTAGGTGTTGCGCTGGAGGCCGCGGACCATCGGTCGGTTAACCCTCGACGGGTGGGTGTGTGCCGAGAGTAGATACTCTCCGCATGAGCAGAGACTCCGAGTCGGCCTTCGTTTTGCCTTGGCGGGCGTTTGTCCTTTTGAACTTTTAAAGAGTGACCCCTGCGGGGTGCAGCGGACTGCTTTTACGGGACCCCATCTGATTTCGCGGTATGCCGGCTAGACTCGCTCGCCCGCTGAGAGCCCCGTGGAGTTGGGACTCTGTTGTTTGTGGAGGCAGCTTCTCGGAAATCTGGAGGTGCGGCCGAAGCAAGCGAATGAATCCTTTCGTCGTTGTGCTCGCGTGCTAGTTGTAACCGTGCGTGCATATATAAAACACCTGACATTCGCCCGGCCGCGCCCGATTTGAATATCCATTCAACACGCGAACGTTCGTTAAGATAGCTCGCTTTAATGACATATAAAGTACAACTAATCTATTCAGCGCATATTGTTCTCGCTTTTAATGTGTGTCTGTCTGTCTGTCTGTCTTTCTGTCTGTCTCTCTCTTTTACTCTCACTCTCCATACATACGCACATATATTATAAGAGAAAGGGAAAGATGTTCGCCTCCCCGTATTAATCTCCGTGTACATGATGCTCGTCCTCATCCTTTTTTTCCAGCAGCCTCTTGTCATATTTAGCCCATTTGTTAGTAGTTAGTTGCCGATTCATCTGTATTGCAAAGCTCCATATTCTTCCGGAAAGGCCTTGGCGCGCGTAAATTGATTTTGCAATAACTTTCAGATGCTTCCAGCAGTGCGTAGATTAGATTCAAATGCCTTGGAGCAATTGAAAAGACTATTCGACTGCGAAAGCCTGTGAACTTCATTTTAGACGGCTCGTGAATGCTACAGAATGGCTCTGGTCTGCGCCAGTTGGTACATCTTCGATGGGAATCAGCTTGGATATAAACGAACACAAAATGAAGAGGGAAAAACACGACACACTGCTGTTGTGTATCTCCCTCTCTCTTTTGGGTTCGTTTATATCCAAGCTGATTCTCATCGTAGATCGTGAATGTTAACTGGGACAAGCTGAATGCGGGCCCCCAACCTCCTCTCGAACCCAGGAATGGTCCGCACTTCCGTAAACTAGTCTTCCAGACGTCTCTATTGCAATGTCAATTTTACCTAAAATCAACTTCTGATAATTAAGGCCTCATTACATTAACGTTAGGGCGCGGTCGGTAAACCCGTCTTAGCCGCGTTTATACCGGTCCGCTTTTGCATTTCCTGGCATCGTGTGCATTCTGCCTTTTAAAGCGAAGCTTTACTAATCTCGTCGAGCGGTTGCGCCATGGTCCGCAATTTGACCTTCATTTGACCGCAGTTGTGCCGCACCCCCTTGCAGCGAATCACGTGACTTGCCGGGCCCGCTTTCTGCGCTGCGCACAAGGCCTGGTTTTAGTCAATTCTGCTTAACTGACCGGCGGCGGCTGCTGTGGGAGCGGCCGCTGAGCTAATAGGCAGCCGACCACCCCCGCAGTCTCGCTGCCCCGCGGCTGCTAGAACACGGATGCGCCGCTGGGTCGGAAACAAGGCCGAGGCACTCGTGCTTCTCCCTTTAATTGTCCTTTGTATGTCTGCGCTGCCAATTGTCGGAGACTGAAAAAGAGGGCCCCGGCGGCGGCGTCTTTTCTGCTGGAGGCGAAAAACGAAAACGCGCCCCGTGTGTTCGAGATTTTGGCGCATGTTAAAGATCCTCCCTCATGTGGTGGAAATTAATCCTGAGCCCTCCACTGCAGAGCCCCTCATCGCCTGCGTTGCGTCGGCGCGTTGAGCATCATAATCAATCAATCAAGACGGAGGAAGAGCGAACCGTTAAGCTCGGAAAACGCCGTAAGCGGGACCACAACCGTAGGCAAAGACAGGCTTTGGACTGATAGTATAAGAAATACAGCTAAATCAAAAGTTAACTGAAGGAAACCAAGATTAACCCAACCTAAGCCAAGCTTTCGCTTTGCATATCCAGTTGTAGCTCAGCTAAGCCGCACCCATTTTTTTCCGTGCCTTGTGACGTTGATATATTACCGATGTCCACTTTTAGGGGCGAAGCTCCTCTTGCTCGGGCCCTGTCCCGTCCCTCGTTGCTGCTGTACACGGCACTACGATGATGATTGTGGCAGGATCCCCCGAGGGATTGGCCAACCAAAGATAGGCCGAAGAGGTCAAAACGTTCAACGCGTTCGTTGCTACCCAACAAAAAGGAGAGGAATAAGAAGAGGTTGTCGTTCGTCGCCTGCGAGCTCAAGACACGTACCGGGGGTACGCGACACAAGACGCTCTGCAGAAGGCGACGGCCAAGGTGGCTAAACTGTCACACACCGAATTCGCCAACTTACCCATGGAGATTCTCATCGTCCCAAACAAGCCCTACATAAACACCACAAACATCGACGTCGTCGACGGGCTTGTCAACGGAGCGGTGGGAAGTCTCAAGCTTAGCGAGCGAGGAGTGGTGGTCTTGACGCGGCGGCGCCCGGTTTCGATCCCACGACTCTGGTCGCGACGGGAGGTACGTGGCGCAATTCCCACTGCGCTACAAACCGAGACGCGAGCTTGGCTACGAACGCGTTTTATGTCCTTCACTCATTCAGATGGTGCGCGCCGTCAAGAAGACCTATAACAATGTTTCACGGTTTCACCGATAAGCATTTTAGCTTCGCCCCTCTCATCATCATTCACTTCGTGGAGATGGCGGGATTTTTTTTTTCGAGAGGTCTTCCTGGGTCGCACACGGATTATAAAAAGAGAAGAAGATTATCTCTGGAAATCAGCAGCTCAGGTGACGGTCGCTTCTTGCTGGCCAAGAGTAAGCCGCTAGGAATTAAAAAAAAAAAAGAGGTTGGAGCGACAACTCTCGAGGCCCTCACTGAAACCTTTGGCGATCCCGACGTACGTGACGGCCTGAAAAGTAGGTGCGCCGAACCAGTTTGCTTTTACAAATCTCAGCTCGATATAAGGCGCTTCGCCATTTTCCCGGATCCTCAAAGCTGTAGGACAGCTTTAAACGCACAATCAAACGACAAGTGTAAATGCCAAATCGTAGCACGTTTCTGCGCGTTCTTGCTGTTTTTTTTTTATTCCGGATTAAATAAGCAGCTGATTTTTAAGGGTTTTTATTTTTGTCGTCTACGCGCACCTGCCCCTCCCAATGGTAAGCACGAGCTCAAAAAAGTCAGTGGCAGCTTTTACACAAACTATTATCGAATGTATTTCCCGTTCGGCCCTCACTTGTGCGTGGGCGGCACTGTATTATCAAACTCCGTGGCCATTTGCGCATGCGCTTCGTCCGGAAATTCTACTACAGGCGAAAATCTCAGCTGAAGGACAGGCCGGCCAGGGCCACTTTTCTGCGCCCCAGGGCATTCGAAGTTTCAAGACCTACCCTGAAGCACTTTGCAAGCACATGCGAATCTTAGAAGCAACTTTCGAGGTTTTTATAAATCTAAAAGCTCGAGCGATTTCTCAACCATCATAAATTTTATGTAATGTCCTCGTAATGTGATGATGATGGTTGGATGTTAATGGCGCAAGGCCAACTGGGGCAAAGAGCGCCAAAACAGTGGTTAAATATGAGAGGTGAAAACGTAGACACTGAAATCAGTAAGCAAGAACAAAAGTAAAATCAATAAAAGACAGTGAGGATGGCTGGTGTAAAGGGCCAGGTTGTGATGGTGCGTGGTACGAAATAAAGCTTTAAAAAACTACGCGTGATAGGAAATGAGATGTAAAAACTTGATGTCACTGAGAAACTTAAAAGTGCGCTGCACAGGAATCACGGGATCATCCGCTAGAAAGAGTGCTGGGTGTAGTGGAATGTGTTGTCTGTAGAGTTGAGGGAAGTGCTTGCGTCTTGTTGTCTGGAGTGCTTTGCATGTAATGAGGATGTGAAGTACGGATAGGCCCTCCCCACACCTGCTACACAGGGGTCTTGGAGATCCAGTGAGCAGATGGGAGTGTGTCGCGTGTGTGTGGCCTATCCGTAATCTAGCTAGGGCAACTTCGATGAATCTGTTGTGCGAGTCACTAGTGTATTGTCCTAAGTGTGGCTTTATTATGTGTAACTTGTTGTCTGTCTGTGTATTCCAGTCGGCTTGCCATGTTTTGCGAAGGTGTTGTCGGATGTGTGGCTTGAGGTCAGTGTAGGGTATTGTTGTTATGTCCATTGTGTTTGCAAGTGCAGCAGTGGCGGCCATTTCATCTGCGGTTTCATTCCCCGCGATTCCAGCATGGCCTGGAACCCAGCACAGGATCAGTTGAAAATTATTTGCATATATTGACATTATGAAATTAAAGACAAGATTGACAATGTGGTTTTTCCTGGGTCTGTGTGAAGACAATGCACGCACAACGCTCAAAGAGTCTGTGAAGATGACGGACTTTGGAATTTGTTTTTTAAGAATGTGCTGAACGATGAGTAAGATGCCATATGCTTCTGCAGAGAAGATAGTGGTGTGTACACTCATGGTTCTGCAAGCAATAAAGTTGGGACCATGAGCGGCGCACGACACTGTTGTTGAAGTTTTCGAGGCATCGCTATAGAATTCGGCACATTTATATTTATCCTGAAGCGACAAGAAATGCTGCAGAATCGCAGCTCTCGGAACCCTGTTTTTATCTATTTTCATGAAAGAAACATCACAACAAACAGGCTGCAGTTGCCATGGTGGTATAACGTCAGAGAATGATGATGATGTACAGACATCTAAAAACCCAACGGAAATACCTGAAGCTTCCTCTCTCACCCTCAGAGAGTAGGGCAAAGGAACAGATGGACGATTTGAGAATAGCTGGGTTGTTGATGTATCGTTTAGGACAGGTTTAAAAGGATGGTTATTGAATGATGAGACCTTAAAAGCATATAATAAATCTATGTACATTCGTTGATGTTCCAGGCACCATTTGTTACTTTCAGCGTACAGACTCTGGGCCGGGCTAGTGCGGAACGCACCACACGCAAGGCGCAGGCCCAAATGGAGAACTGGGTCAAGCATTTTTAGTGCTGTTTTTGATGCCGACCCATACACAACACTACCGTAGTCTAGCCGAGACCCGACTAAGGCGGTAAAGACGCGAAGAAGGAGTTCTTTGTCTGCACCATACGACTGGTGGGAGAGGACTTTGAGAATGTTTAGTGTTTTCAGGCATTTATGTTTAAGTTGTTTGATGTGTGGTATGAACGTGAGTTTTTCATCAAATATGACACCTAAAAACTTGTGCTCCTTTTTTACAGGGATAGAAGCGCGATGAAGGGTGATCTCCGGGTCTGCCTTAATCCCGCGCTTGCGGGAGAACACAACACAAGTACTCTTTCCAGGGTTCAGTTTAAAACCGTTTGTGTCCGCCCAGCCGGCAAGTTGGTTCACCCCAAGCTGGACTTGGCGTCCACAAACTGAAAAGTTACAGGACTTAAAAGATATTTGAACGTCATCTACATATATAGAACAGGAAATGGTTGGTGGCAATGCCTTTCGAAGTGAGTTCATCTTAACAATAAACAGTGTACAGCTCAAGACACCGCCTTGAGGGACGCCATTTTCCTGCACGTATACATTCGAAAGGGCACTGCCAACCCTCACTCGAAAGGTCCTTTCTGACATGTAGCTACTGAGCGTGTTCAGCATGTTGCCGGAAACACCAAACGACTTGAGGTCACACAAGATGCCGTACCGCCAGGCCGTGTCATAGGCCTTCTCCATATCGAAGAAGACTGTTATACAATACTGCTTATGAATGAAGGCATCTTTTAGATATGTTTCCAATGCAACCAGTTGATCATTGGTGGATCTCCCAGCCCTGAAGCCAGCCTGGCAGCTGTCGAGAAGACCGTTGTACTCTAAGAAGTACATGAGTCTCCTATTGATCATCTTCTCGAACAGCTTACACAGGCAGCTTGTGAGGGCGATGGGACGATAACTTGCGGGAGAGGAAGGGTCCTTCCCTTCTTTCAGAAAGGCCACTACGATGGCCTCCCTCCATGACCCTGGGAGGTGCCCCGAAAGAAATATTTTGTTGTAGAGGTGAAGGAGGGTTTCAAGTGTGTCTGTGTGCAAGTGTTGAATCATAGTGTATGTTATGTTGTCTGCGCCTGGAGCTGAAGGTTTACAAGTACTAAGTGCGATCTTCAGCTCATGCAGTGAGAAGGGGGTGTTATAAGATGAGGTCGACTTATTACTGTCTCTCAAGGACTTCTTCTCACAGGATGTTTTGTGTTTTATGAAAGTGTTGGTGTAGTGCGCTGAACTGGACACATGTTGGAAGTGTTGTGCGAGTGTGTTAGCCTGGTCTTCCAGTGTGTCCCCTGTTGTACTAACCAGGGGCAGGCTGTGTGTCTGTTGTCCTTTTAGTTTATGTATTCGTGTCCATACTTTTCGCGTGTCAGTGTACGAGTT
The DNA here is from genome assembly GCF_048455015.1 of Haemaphysalis longicornis. Lineage (NCBI taxonomy): Eukaryota > Metazoa > Arthropoda > Arachnida > Ixodida > Ixodidae > Haemaphysalis > Haemaphysalis longicornis. The sequence continues at coordinate 174,792 of NW_027526321.1, forward strand.
GATGGAAGTGAGGAAGGTGCGCCAACTCTCCCTTTTCGCCTCACGGCGCACTCGCCTCCCAAAAGCCTTGGCCCGTTTAAAACAAATGAGATTATCTGATGTGGGGTACCGGCGAAGGACACCCCACGCCTTGTTCTGGGCCTCTCGCGCCCGCCTGCAGTTCTCATTCCACCACGGCCTCCTCTGGTTGCACGGGGCACCAGAGGCGTGGGGAATGGACTTTTCGGCGGCGTCGAGGATGTGTGCTGTGACGAGTTGGGCGGCTTCCTCCACGTGTAGGTGTTTTATGGATGTGTGGTGTAGTTGAGATGTTTGTGTGAATGTGCTCCAGTTTGCTTTTGATTCATTAAACCTTTTATGGGAAGATGGACTGCATGGGCCTTTACCTATATATGCTAGGGAAGTGGGGAAATGGTCACTACCATATGGGTCAGTGCCCACGCCCCACTCAAGACATGGAAAGAGAATTGCAGAACCAATAGCCAAGTCGAGATGTGAGTATGTATTATGTCCTAAGTTATGGTATGTAGGCTGCTTTTTGTTGAAAAGGCATGCTCCTGAAGATGTAAGAAATTTCTCTATCAGGCGACCTCGGGCATCCGTTCTGGAGGAGCCCCAAAGAGAGTTGTGTGCATTAACGCCTGTTAGGATGTACGGTTCAGGCAGCTGGTCGACCAGCGCCTCGAAGTCAGAGCTGGAAAGTGCATAATCAGGACGAATGTAAATTGAACATACCGTTACCAACCTATTAAAAATTATTGTGCGTATTGCTACAGCCTCAAGGACGGTGTTGAGAGTGATAGGATGGCATGCTAGGGATTTTCGGGCTATTATGGCTACACCGCCCGAAGAGTGTGTGCAGCCAACCCTATCCTTTCTGAATACCATGTACCTATTTAGGAAATTTGTGTGATTGGGATTCAAATGCGTCTCCTGAAGACACATCACACTTGGCTGGTTTGAATGCAATATCTCATGGACATCATCAAGATTTTTAATGAGGCCTCTACAGTTCCATTGAGAAATATTTTCCCTTCCCATTATGGAGATTTAGAAGCAACTGAAGTCTGTGTGTATGTGTGTTCATGTGTCTTTCGGGGCTGTTACTCTAGGATTTGGCTTTTTGGGCCTTTCTGCTGCTGGCTTGGGCGTCGGAGGCCGCTCCTTGCGCTGCGTTGCAGGCAGGAACGGCCCGACATCCATCTCGTCGTCGGATGTCCGAGGGGTGCCCGACGGACCGGGCCCCCCGGACTTGGCCCCTATTCGGGAGCCCTTCGTTTGAGCCGCCACCGCCGCGGGCGTCGGGGACGCCGAAAGTGGCACAGGCGGTGCGGTGGCGGTGGGAGCCGATGCGGGGCCCGTGGTGTCCATCACCTCGGTACCCTCCAACGCACTGGAGGACGGGGAGGCGGAGGCGGGAGCGGCACCGGTCCCTACAGAAGAGGTTGTCACCACAACCGTTGCTGCCTCAGCAAGCGGCGTGGCGACAGATTGGGCTGCCTGAGGCACCCCAGGGGGGGGGGGGGGGCGGAGGAGGGACCAGGTCAGACTCGCTGAACTGGGTCCCTGTAGACACCAGACGCCGCTCCGCCCCCCGGCGAGCCGCGTCGGCGTACCTCCCCAGGGGGAAAGAGGCGAACCTCTTTCGCGCCTCTGGGAAAGTGATGTTCTCTGTTATCTTGATGTTGATGATCTTTTTCTCTGTGTGAAATTTTTCACATTTGCGGGAGTACGCTGCATGGGACCCCCCGCAGTTCACACACGTGAGGGTGTCGGATGGGCAGTTGTCACTGGGGTGATCGTACGCGGCGCATTTTGCACAAGTCGTTCGGCCACGGCAAGAGTTTGTACTGTGCCCGAACCGCTGGCACTTGAAGCAGCGGCGCGGGTTCGGAATGTAAGGTCGAATGGAGCATCGAATGAAGCCTGCATTTATATATTGTGGAAGTTCCGAGCGGTCAAAGGTCAGGATGATGTGTTTGGTGGGGATTATCTTGTCGTCCCTGCGCATCGTGATGCGCCGCACAGCTGTGACGCCCTGATCCTTTAGACCTTCGAGAAGGTCGGCATCAGTTTCCGTCAGGAGATCTGTCTCAGAAATCACACCCTGGGAGCTGTTTAGGCTCCTGTGGGGCGTGACCCTGATGTCCAGATCATGGATGCGGGTTTGTGCAAGAAGAGTGCGGGCTTGTTGTTCAGCATGGACTTCTACAAGGATTTCTCCGGTCCTGAGCTTTTTAGCTTGATATTTGCCACCTATGGTGCTTTGCAGAAATTTAGAGATCAAGAATACGGACATGGAAGCGATAGGTCGTGCTGAGTCGGCTGACTCAATCACAAGAAAACGAGCATAGTTATTCGCGGTTGTTGACAAGACAGTTGTTGAAAGAGGTGGGTACGAAACTTCGGTGCGGCCCCTTTTCGGGGGCCGATCACGTTTGGGGGGGGGGGGGGGGGGGTTTGGAAAATGCCATATGATACATTGGAAAGCAGGGAGACGGGGGTACTTTCTTCTTTGACCTTACCCTGGTAGCCAACGTTACTAGAATAAACTCAGTTTGAAAGCTCCGCCGGAGAGGCGGGCCGCGTGGCGGGCGCGAGAACTAGTGGCGCTGTAGTCGAGTCTTGCGCTACTCTCGGCGCGTCGTCTGCTACTGCGGCGGGCCGCCGCAGCAGCCGTCCGCGGCGGACCGCCGCCCCGACGTACCGCGGCGGCTTTCTAGTAGCTACTGCTATAGTGCCAGTATATTCTAGGCACTATACTACTGCTATTGCTAAACTTAAACATATATCATCTTCCCGGTCGACAAGCTTAAACATCTTCATCCTTCCAGTCGACGTTACCGCATCCCATTTGTGCACTGTTTGAGTAGATATACATACGATCGTCTGTATGCGCATTGACTTGCATGCGTTGCTCATTTGCTGGCTGAGAATCGACGGTGGGCCTATATTTGAGCTGTGTAGATTGCGTTTAACTTCCGTATACGGGAGTTTCTTAGCAAGTGAGCGTTTTCAGCGTAGTTTCGATAAGTACTGAGCTGTCTTATCTCGACGAAAAATGACCAAACACGTTTGTAAAAGCCGCGCCTTTATGCCTGTGCAGCAGCACGGCAGTTTTTGTGAATCTCGTCAGTGCGAGGTGCCGTTAACCAGCTTCCGATGTAGAGTTCTTATTCTCAACTTGTATATGCGCCGGGCTCGCGTCACCTCCTCCGGCCTCAGCGCTGTTTGTGGTGCATACGAGACATTAGATCACCGAAGATGAAAGTTCGCCTACAGTTCTGACGCTAAGTTCATCTCTCGCAGATGCACTCGACTTTTGCGAAATCACGTTTAAGGTTTAATCCACAATTTAAAGGCGCGGATTCTACGCCTAAGTTCATAAGGATCTTTGACCGCCTTTTTGATGTTTTGAACTCAAGAAATCCCTCCACCTGATCGTACAAGGCACCTCTGAGAAAGGCGAATGAGGATTCAATTAGGACTTTTTTAGAGGCTGAATTGTACATAACAGGACTCCAGGATGCACAAGGAAAATCAGCTATTGAGGGCCTCAAGAAAACCGTATTTTTAGGACTCCCCATACGTATGAACAGTGTCATGGCAACTTTTGACAGGCTTGTGGAAACAGGGAAGCTGCAGAATTTGCTCACGCACAAGATGTCTCGTAACCACCTGAAAGCATTTTTTGGTTGCGTAAAAGGAAAGGGGTGTCAAAAAACAACAACCCTACTACCTTTGTTTGTTTAAGGCAGTTGTTTAAGCAATTCCTTATTAGCCGTACGCGATTGAATATGATCGAATACGCATTCAGCCGTTCGCGGGCGTAATGTGTATTCGCTTGAAACATCCCAAAAGTCAGGTACTCGGTGGAAGCAACAAAGGGGTGTATGAGTTTTATTTACCCGGAATTAATTGAAAGGCCGTAGAAGGTGAGACCAGCCCGGCGCACATAAAAATTCAGCACAGGAACTCTACACCGGAAGCTGGTTAACGGGACCAGCCACTGATGAGGTTCACAAAAACTGTCGTACTGCCATGCGGGCCGGAACGACCACCCTCACATGTTTTGGCTGAAGCCAGGCAAAACACGTGTTGTTTTGCCTGGTGAGCGTCGGCGTCAATAGCGGGCGCCTCCTTCACTCCAGAAGGTTTTCACAGTGGCGGCGG